>NW_017973121.1:14690-46916 GCF_001876935.1 Asparagus officinalis | reverse complement strand
TGCACAGTGTTAGTTCTATTCTGTAGAGTGTTAGTTCTATTCTGCACAGTGTTAGTTCTATTCTGTAGAATGTTAGTTCTATTCTGCACAGTGTTAGTTCTATTCTGTAGAGTGTTAGTTCTAGTCTGCACATTGTTAGTTCTATTCTGTAGCGTGTTAGTTCTAATTAATACGGTGTTAGTTAGCCTTCGCAGCTCATGTTTGTTTTAATTTCAACTCAAACATGATGTGTTTGCAGCACTCACTCTATGGCTTGGAGGTGAACAATTACGAGCTATATTTGTCATTCATTGACAAATATACCGCTTACCGTATGGAGCATCTCTTGATCCCTTTGGTCAGGCACGATCATTGGCATCTTGTAAAAGTTGATCTTAAAGATAAAGTCGTCAAGCATTACAGCTCCGCTGGGCACGAAGCTTGGATGGAGCCTGTTAATAAAATCATAAACTTCTTTGATGCCCATCATGCTGATTTTATTGAAGATAATGTGCGCAAAATATATAGATATCAAGCCATCAAATGCGAGCAACAAAGAGGACGGTTAGTTCCGATGTCTATATTGTGTTAATTTGTGTTATAGTATTAGAACGGACCGAAAATGTCTAATGAACTCATTCTATGTTGCAGCTTTGACTGTGGTGTGTTCGTCTACCTCTTTGTAAAATCCATAATTGAAGGATGATCAACATTGCTGGTTAATCCTCCGAACGATATCCCTGAAGCTATGCGAGCAAGACTTGCCGCATAATTATTACTGGCTGGTTTTGAACAAAGATATAAAGAAGATACAGTGTACAGTGATGAATGATATGTTCATACAAATACAGTATGTATATTTAAGTAATTGAAAATGATTGTTATCAGATGTATTGTTCTATCTGTACTATGTTCGTTCTAGTGATGCTCGTTAGTTCTAACTCATACAACGTTAGTTCTATTCTGTACCATGCTCGTTAGTTCTATCTCATAGCCAGTTCTAATTTTTTAATTTTTAAGTTATCTTCAAACCTCCAGCTATTCACTTCTTTCGAAGCGACGGTTCCATCACACTAACATATCACATCATATATTCGTGTGTTCCCAAGTCAGTTAAATAATTAATTAACCTAAATACCAACTTTCATCGATAGTACGGTCACCACCATTCTTCTACTGGCCCCAGCGTAGGTGCCTCTGCAAACTCCTCCCCCTACTAAAAACTGCAACCCATCGTCATCTATTTTCATCGTATACCCTCACAAATGGCTGGGGATCCTTTTTGTGTAAACTGCCATGGGACAGGACATAGCTCTCGAGATTGTCATCATGGAATTACCGTTCGTGCCCCTCCGAGGATGCTTACCGTCCCGGCCAACACCTCCAGCACCATACGGCATCTTTCTTCTTACGCCATCTTCAATCTTGATAGAGGTCGTCCATCTGTGCAGGAACTTCAAGAGATGCTGGCCTACCGCTTCAATCTTAGGACATGGCCCCATCAAATCAAGGAGGCGGTAGGGAACAGCTTCATGGTGCAGTTTCCATCCGATGAAGTTCTTACCTAAGCTATTGAACTCGGTTTGATAGATATGGGCACATTTAAGGGCAGATTCCGCCGTTGGAAAGAGGATATGAGGCTAACAACGTTGCCTCAACCCTTTCTAGTATGGATTCGCCTATTCAATCTCCCATACCACCTCTGGAATTTTGAATTTCTTCAATCTCTGCTCATTGGTATCGGTGAATGTGTCATGTGCTCCAGGGACGTCATAACACATTCTAACTTCAAAGACTGTAGAGTTCTACTCAAGGTTAGGGATTTATCTGAAATCCCTAAGAGGCTTGGGTTCCGTTACATCTCGCCGGTGGACGGTAACGCCAGGGAAGGATACGCCATCACGCAGGTCCAAAGCGGGGGGGATTTGGAGAGGGCTCAGGGATCCACACGACTCAACTTAGGGCCCCAGCGTGCGCAGCCCTTTAGGACCGACCCCGAGTTAATTGAGGCACATGACGGTCGAGAGAGACCAATGGCAGTTGTTTCTCCGTAACCAAGGGGTCGGGGGTGCCAATTCTACGAGGTCTCTCCCTACAGGCAATGTTCCTCTCCCTTTACACCCCGTCGTCTCCCACAGTGGCTCATCGGAATCCAGTTCTCCATGTTCAAAGCGCAGTAACCCAGGACCTTCGAAAAGGAAGGCGAGTGACAGCGAAAAGGGTTTATTAGACCCAAACCGATCCAGCAAGGGCAGCAACAAATGAAGACCTGGCATCATTACGTGTTAGTTCTTGTTAAATTTTGCTTATCCAGAAAACAGTTTGTTACAAATCTTAACCCAAATACAGAGAACCGTGTTAGTTCTTATATATTAGTATAACTAATGTTGTGTTAGTTCCAATCTGCACCCTTTTAGTTATATATTATAACATGTTAGTTCTATTCTGTAGAGTGTTAGTTCTATTCTGCACAGTGTTAGTTCTATTCTGTAGAGTGTTAGTTCTATTCTGCACAGTGTTTCTGTAGAGTGTTAGTTCTAGTTTGTACAGTGTTAGTTCTATTCTGTAGAGTGTTAGTTCTAATCTGCACAGTGTTAGTTCTATTCTGTAGAGTGTTAGTTCTATTCTGCACAGTGTTAGTTCTATTCTGTAGCGTGTGATGGCTTGTTAGCTCTATTTTATTACACGTTATATCTAATTTATGTTAGTTCTAATTTATACCACGTTATAAACCTAATTTATACCACGTTATATCTCATTTATACCACGTTAGATCTAATTTACTAATTTATACCAGGTTAGTTCTATTTTATACCACGTTATAAACCTAATTTATACAACGTTATATCTAATTTATACCACGTTAGTTCTAATTTATACCAAGTTAGTTCTATTTTTTACAACGTTATAAACCTAATTTATACCACGTTAGGTCTAATTTATACCAAGTTAGTTCTATTTTATACAACGTTAGATCTAATTTATACAAAGTTAGTTCTAATTTAAACAAAGTTTGTTCTTATTTTATATCAAGTTAGTTCTAATTTATACCTAGTTAGTTCTATTCTGTAGCGTGTTAGTTCTAATCTGCATAGTGTTAGTTCTATTCTGTAGAGTGTTAGTTCTAATCTGCACAGTGTTAGTTCTATTCTGTAGAGTGTTAGTTCTAATCTGCACAGTGTTAGTTCTATTCTGTAGAGTGTTAGTTCTATTCTGCACAGTGTTAGTTCTATTTTGTAGCGTGTGATGGCTTGTTAGTTCTATTTTATTACACGTTATATCTAATTTATACCACGTTATATCTAATTTATGTTAGTTCTATTTTATACCAAGTTATAAACCTAATTTATACCACGTTATATCTCATTTATACCACGTTAGATCTAATTTACTAATTTATACCAAGTTAGTTCTATTTTATACCACGTTATAAACCTAATTTATACCATGTTATATCTCATTTATACCACGTTAGATCTAATTTACTAATTTATACCAAGTTAGTTCTATTTTCATGTTATAAACCTAATTTATACCACGTTATATCTAATTTATACCACGTTAGCTCTAATTTATACCAAGTTAGTTCTATTTTTTACAACGTTATAAACCTAATTTATACCACGTTAGGTCTAATTTATACCAAGTTAGTTCTATTTTATACAACGTTAGATCTAATTTATACAAATTTAGTTCTAATTTAAACAAAGTTTGTTCTCATTTTATATCAAGTTAGTTCTAATTTATACCAAGTTAGTTCTATTCTATAGCGTGTTAGTTCTAATCTGCACAGTGTTAGTTCTATTTTGTAGAGTGTTAGTTCTAATCTGCACAGTGTTAGTTCTATTCTACACAGTGTTAGTTCTATTCTGTAGAGTGTTAGTTCTATTCTGCACAGTGTTAGTTCTATTCTGTAGACTGTTAGTTCTATTCTGCACAGTGTTAATTCTATTCTGTAGCGTGTAATGATCCAAGTCAGTTCTGCTTTATTACATGTTAGTACTATCTGATACCAAGTTAGTTCTATTCTTTGGCTTGTTACTCCTAGCCCCTCGAGCGCATCGAATAACTGAGATGTTAGTTTTATTCTTTGTGCGTGTTAGGCCTAATATGATAGTTGTTTTGTTACTTACAACTTTTTATCTAGTGTAAGCTGATATAGTTCACGATTAACAAGAATAAACAATCAATCGGAAAAAAAACAAAATATTTGTTGCATACTGGGACGAAAACACTTCAACATATCAAACACATAGTCAGCTATAGATTCATTACATGTTTTACGGTTATGACCTTTCATATGACATCGAGAATATTTTACTGGCCGCGTGTAAATAGTTCTGTTGTTGATACGCCTGGTTTTATTTCTTCCTTTCCTTTTTGTTGTAAGTGGAGGTAGGATCTGTATCTCATCCCTTGGCACGATGCGCTTCTTAAAGTCAGGGATAGGGTAGAGGATTGGCTCGTAGCTTTTTTTAAAGGCTTCAACCATCATAAACCAGTCACAGAACTGGTAGACATCCCTTTTCATAAACATAATGGATGCGCATGCATGTTTGCAAGGGACACGGGTTACATCTCACCCACGGCAAGAGCATGTTTTATTGTCTATATCCACTTGACAAGATCTATGGGATTGTACCTCAAATAATCCTGTGTGGGACTGACGAACCTCCAATGGACGGCCATTTTCCATGTTCTCTTTGATAGCAAGTTCAGCTTTGGAGCAAAGAAATTGATTCCAGCTTTCAGCCATGGTTCGTCGCTCATTCATACGAACCATAATCTGTTTACGTATGTGCTCTACCAGTTGAAGTATCCGTAGTAGCCTAGCCTCATGTATCCATTTGTTGAATGACTCTGCAACATTTGATGTAACGTGACCATATCTGAAACATAATAGGGAATTCGTCAAGCGGCTTATAATAGTCATGTAATGAAATAGCTTATAACTTACCTAACTCCAGGGAAAAACGCATTGGCCCAGTTTTCTGGAGCGTAGTTCATCACAATATTGTAAGCTCTTTCGTCAACCAGTCTAATGTCGTCCATGTAATCGTTCCATTCTGCTCTAGTATATTTGTAACAGGCAGATTGCAATAGATTACCCAAGATCTGAGTATCTTTTGATTTGAATCCCAAATCCTTCAACTTTGTCCTGAAGTTCTCAACTAGATGCAACACACATCGAGAGTGTATAGAATCTGGAAAAAATTCTCTAACTGCTTCTCTGATCCCCTTATCCGCATCTGAAATTATCACTAGCTTGTGTGGAGGGTTGTATGGATCTGGCCTTTCATAGAGAATAGACCACAAACCTACAAAGAGTTGTGGTTACCATACACGAATTAGAGTTAGCAATGAATGAGCTAGAATTATCATAACCTTGTATTCCTTTGATTCTGATTACAATTTGATTACAAAAGAGAAGAGAACGAATTTGATTCTCTCCTTTGTTTAAAACTGGGTTCTTCTCGGTAGCGATGGAATGCCTCCTTCGATTGCTCGCGTCGAATTTGCTCTCCGTTGACGATCCGACGTTTTGCTTCACTAGAACGATGTCTTCTCCTCACGATTTGACGTTATGGAGAACTTGTGTGTCAAGTTTTAGAACTCTGGACGAGTTGATAACTCTGAACGAGTTTGAACTCTTGAAAAAGAGTTGATTTAACCGAATGTCGGTTATAAGCCAAGGATGAAGAAGCTCCTCGTTGCCCAACGTTGAAGATGATCTTCGTTGGAGGATGATCGGTTATAAGCCAAGGATGAAGAAGCTCCTCGTTGCCCAACGTTGAAGATGATCTTCGTTGGAGGATGACGTTGATCTCCTCAAAAGCTTGCCCGAGGATCCTTCCTGTTGCTGCCTAGTCCCAGATCCAAAGAGCCAACCCGAAAAAGCCTTGAACTTCGGACCAAAGAAGCCAACCTTCAGTCGTCGATCTGAGCCAAGAAATTCCAACCATGAACTCAGTTGAGTTTACTCGCTTTTATAGGGGATTAAGGGGGTGTAACTGCCCTCTAAATCCGCTCCTAAGTGGGCGTGATTTCCTCAGATCGTGGGGAAAACGGTTCTGAAACCGTTCGACTCATATTTAAATGAGTCAAACGCCCAACCTGGCGTTCAGGACCCTAACCTCGCGTCTTAGGATTGAGACGCGAGGTTGGGTGTTGACTGAACATCCAGAACGCGAGGGTCGCTCACGTTTCGCTTGTTGTAACGCGGGTCCGACTCCAGCGTTTTGATGTTGTAACGCGGGTTTGACCCTGGCGTTTTGATGTTGTAACGTGGGTTCGACCCTCGCGTTTTGATGTTGTAACGCGGGATCGACTCCAGCGTTTTGATGTTGTAATGTGGGTTCGACCCTCGCGTTTTGATGTTGTAACGCGGGATCGACTCCAGCGTTTTGATGTTGTAACGTGGGTTCGACCCTCGCGTTTTGATGTTGTAACGCGGGATCGACTCCAGCGTTTTGATGTTGTAACGCGGGTTTGACCCTGGCGTTTTGATGTTGTAACGTGGGTTCGACCCTCGCGTTTTGATGTTATAACGTGGGATCGACTCCAGCGTTTTGATGTTGTAACACGGGTTCGACCCTGTCGTTTTGCTGTTGTAACGCGGATCCGACTCCAGCGTTTTTATGTTGACATACGGGGAGGGCCTCCGCGTTTTGATGTTGTAACGTGGGTTCGACCCTCGCGTTTTGATGTTGTAACGCGGGATCGACTCCAGCGTTTTGATGTTGTAACGCGGGTTTGACCCTGGCGTTTTGATGTTGTAACGTGGGTTCGACCCTCGCGTTTTGATGTTATAACGTGGGATCGACTCCAGCGTTTTGATGTTGTAACATGGGTTCGACCCCGGCGTTTTGATGTTAACACACGGGGAGGACCTCCGCGTCCTGTCTTAAAGAGATTATCACAAAGTAATCTCTTTTGTCATAGCGTTGCAAAGATCATTATCTTGTAATCTTCGTCTTGGCTCCTTGAGAATATGAGAGTCGTCAGATTGTAACTCCCGATGTTGATTATGAATGCTGTTGAACTAGAGCTCTCATCGGTTGTCGTGAAGGTCGTCAGATTGTAACCTTCAGCGATCTACGTGAAAGTCTTCAAATTGTAGCCTTCTGGAAGTCGTCAGATTGTAACTTCCATCATCGGTGTTTGATGGAGGATAAGCTATCTATTGTGATTTTTAGACAACCTACAGAACCCCGGCGTAGCATATGAATAACCTTGTAAACCTCCCCTCATTTTGTTCAACATGAATATAGCTACCTGGGTTTGTCTTCTTGACCTCTTCTACATACCTAGAAAATTGAAGATTAAGCGTTAGTACCAACATTGAAAAATTAGTATAATCAACGTCACATAAAGGAAATTAGTTTGTCTTTTGTTATATATCATCTTCTATTTACCATCGTAATTGATCGTAGGACTCACGGGCATCACCATATAATTTCTCTTGTGCTCTTTCTTTACCCCACCAAATCTTACTATAATCGACCCTAATCCCATACGAGCTTAGAAACTCATTTTGAACGTCAATAGGCCGTATATCCGGTCGAACCTTTAACGTGGGTTGTAATTGGGTAGCAATGAATCGCCTTGAGGCTCTAGATTGACCAACATTATTATCATGCTGCCCACAACTGTGATTGTCCACAAACCTTTTGATTTCAAGTCTATTATCATTTTTTGGTGGAGAGGCAAATAACATCCACGGACAATTTTTGGCTTCCTTAAACCGACAAAACACTCGAATACGCTTCGGTTCATTCTTCCCAAACTCGTATTCGAATTTTTTTGCCATGGAGTAGTATAGCAAGGCCAATCTTAACTCCTTCGCACTTTCAAATCGTTGTCCCTCACCGGTTAAAGCTGTGTGCCACCAAGCAGGAATCCTCTCTGATCTGCTAATCATGTCATCAATCGTCATGACATCATCTCCGGAAGGATTGTCATTGGGATTCTTATCTGGAACACTTGTGGTCAACAACGCCGACGGGCCACAGTCTACACTTTTTGATTTCAAACTGCACAAATAATAGAAGTATCAACAGATAATAGCAAAAGCTAAAAAGCAAAAACGACAATTGCTTGCTGTTAGAATCAATTAGAACTAAAAGAACTAACAATATAACCATTAGAGCTAACAGTGCATTGATTAGAACTGACATAATAGCTATTAGAACAAACAATATAGCCATTAAAGGTTAGTTCTAATTTAACGAAGTTATTTCTATTTTATAACAAGCTATTTCAAAATTATAACATGTTAGTTCTATTCTGTAGAGTGTTAGTTCTAATCTGCACAGTGTTAGTTCTATTCTGTAGAGTGTTAGTTCTAATCTGCACAGTGTTAGTTCTATTCTGTAGAGTGTTAGTTCTAATCTGCACAGTGTTAGTTCTATTCTGTAGAGTGTTAGTTCTAATCTGCACAGTGTTAGTTCTATTCTGTAGAGTGTTAGTTCTAATCCCCTACAGTGTTAGTTCTATTCGGTAGCGTGTTAGTTCTAATAATATGCACAGTGTTAGTTCTAATCTGTAGTGTGTTAGTGTCAGTTCTAACTGATGGCTTGTTAGTTCTATTTTATACCTACATTGTCTAATTTATACCACGTTAATTTATACCACGTTATATCTAATTTATAACAATTAGGACTAACAATATGGGAACTATAGTGGAACCAGCAATAACTCTAGTAGAACTAACAAAATAGCGATTAGAACTGACAAATAAAACATTAGAACTCTAGTATGGAGCATAACAAAGAACTGCTTAATGACAAATAAAACATTAGAACTGAAGTCCAGTTAAACCTAGTATAGAACTAACAAGAAGACGATTAGAACTTAAGTTAATTGATTTTACAGTTAACCTACATGTCTTGTCGGACTTGCTCGTTTTCCTGTTTATTCGAAGAATCATCTCCTTCTTTAAAAGCTTGCACGTGAACCTCTTTCAGTCCAAGATTGTGGCAATGCTCCACCATAGACGTCAGATCACCATCGTTCTCAATGAGAAATTTTAAGCTTCCAACTGTTTGATCTTCGTATGCCAAAATTAATGACTCGTATGGAAGATCTAACCTCTCTGCCGCATCAAACTTGAGATCCAAGATGGTGGTTGAAGAATTAATCTTCAAGAATACCGCTTTATACTGCGAAGAGACAATGCAGATGATGTCTTTTTCAGCCATTTTGAAGGGATAGTAAGAGTAATGGAGAGAGTTATGGAGAGAATTTTGGTCTGAGGAGGAGGAGTAATGGAGAACTAACTAGTTAGATGGAGTAAAAGGGGGGGGGGATTTCCCTCCATTTTCCCCATCATATCGCATTAATGAGAAGTGACTTCTGTTGTTCGGGACCAGGACTCGTCTGGGGAAGAAAGAGAAGGGCAGTTTCGATTTTTTTGCAAAATACGATCTGCTTTTAGTATAAAGCTGACGTGAAGGGGGCTTAAAACATTAAAGCTCATTTTTTGGGGCTATTCCACATGGGGCAAAGTACAGGGAGGCTAGTCACACGAAGTTCCCACTTTTGGGACCTGGACACATTTTTCCCTTCTAAAAATCAAAGGATAGTCCAAAGCCAATACAAGATATAAACTCTACCAATAAAGAGCAACAGGTAACTAGAATGCACTTACAAACCTCTAGCGATCTTTATACATACATAATGTACAACAAACATGTTAACATTATCTATACAACGCATTCATACATACGTCAGCTCAGTAACATTGAAGAACAGATGTATTGTGAAAATGTGCATAAACACCATTCATTGATCTATCTTGGCTCCAATTTCATACCTTCCCCTTTACTAAGAAATACAGTAATTAGCAAAAGGGAAGCAAGTTCAGTTGATGATGATGATTTTTCACACACAATCATTGCCCTTGAGAATGTTGTATTTGCAAAGCGGGCAGGTAGCATTAATCCTTAGCCATTTCACAATGCATGCAGAATGAAAATGATGGCTGCAGGGAAGTGAATGGAGCTCCACTCCATCTTCGTATGGTGTAAGGCAAATACAACATTCCTGAACATAATGAAATTACAAGTCAGCATCAAGTATCACATTCTTTAATCTATGTGCATTTCAACTCTTTAATTATGACGGCGTATAACTCAGTTAAACATTTAAAAGATAATTTTAAAACTTGATTTGTTAGTAATCCGTGCTATATAATATTGCTAGTAGATGGTCAGGATATTTTTTCTCCATGTACTACCTAATAATCTATATAAATATTTCAAGTATTCTAAGAGAATCCTGGAGGTTGCTCATAAGTAAAATGAGCTTGACGAACAGAACTAGTAAGGTATGATCCCCTACCAATGGTCTCGCAATTTATGGCAAGATCGATGTTATGATGACATTCAATTGTGAAAAATATGATGGTGACAGTGATCTTTATAGAAGTCAAGAAGAACTTTGCATAACTATGAGACGATGTACAATTGTGTTGTTCAACAATATATGAGCAACTAACAGACCTAAAGATGTGTTAGATTAACAGGGCATACATGTTTATCACTAAAACTCATGGGAATTTACTGAAACTAAAATAATTACACAACTGTTAACTAGATACTTGCGACAATCTTTTAAATTAAGGATGTTTTAAGCAAATAAGCCATATTATCTTTTACATTTACATATATCATATAACCTCATCCTATGTTTCTAGCTAATTTGCGACAAATCATTTTGTTAGCAGGAGATAAACAGTCTATCAATTTGTGGGCGAAGAAAACATCAATAGCAATAGGTAGTAGTTGGAATTATGACGAGTTTATACTTACGGCATCCTCCTTTAAGAGAACCCCTTCATGTGATGAACTTCCACCGTTACTTGTAACTGGAATCATTAGCCCTTCTACAGATACTTTTTCCTCATCCTCGCAAGGCTCAATGTATCTATATCTCGGAAGCATGCTGATATCAGCATCAGATGCACCTTCCTACCAGTTGATGGCAAAAACAGTAAATAGAAAAGACAATAAACTTTATGACTGTAACACGAGCATATTTGTTTTTTTGGGTTAATTGCACATATTACCCCTAGTAGTTTTGTTGTTTTGAATTTATTACCTAGCAGTTTTACTGTTGCAGATAGAACCAAATTTTTGATTCCTTTAACCCTTAAGTAGACTCAATAGTTTCACTCAGGGGCAATATCTGCCACAATTAAAAGAGTCGGAAAAAGTTAGCCTAGGGGTTCTATCTGCAACCATTAAAATACACAGGAGTAAGTTGAAAACAGTGATACTACAGGGTGTCTAAGTGCAATTAAACCTATCATTTATATCTGATAAAACATAAAATCTTACCTGGCCTGCAACAGCATAAAGAATCGCAATAATGCAAGGCAAGCAACAACAGAGTGCAATTCCAATCACACAGGCCAAACCCACACAAAAGATGGCGAAGAATACATCAAATGCCAGAAAAACTACAGTCAGCCTGTGAAAATAAATATAAGGAATAAACAGTCAGGCTGGTTAGAAAACCAAGAGCACACACAGGATAACCAGTCTTAGAGAGTAAGAAGCTCACACATATGCACTGTATAAATGTCATGCCATTGTCATCATGATCAAGAATTTCTTGCCATAAACTATAAAATGCAAGTCAAGAAGTCCGAAGTGATTGACACACTATGACCAGCCATTAGCCTCTAGAAATCTGGTTAAAGGAAACTATGAGAAAGGTTGGCTATAAGAGGTAGAACCTCAAAAATCAGCTAGCAGATATACATGGCTTTCATTTAAATTAAGCAAGTTAAGATTGAGAGCCTATGGAGCAAACCACAAACTCCTCCTAGACTAGGAACAGTTCCAGACAAAAAGGTAATTATATGAATTGTTACGAGGGATTTCATAGACCAATGAAGCACAATGTAAGCCAGAGATTAAACAGAATCACATATTTATTAAATCTTAAGTTTGGAATACCTTAAGAAAAAGAGCAACAATTTATACATGTCATGACAGCCAACAGGAAACAGTGATGACAAATCATATCGAGTGTTTGCAATGAACTGTGGAAACATTTGTCTACATTTGGTAGCTCATGACAAATAACTAAGATGGCTGTTGCTTGAAGGCTATTGGCTGATGTTATGGGGTTTGATCTGATCATGCAGAGGATAGTACCATCCTTTTTGAGCCAGCATTATTTAATTGAAAAGAAATTCTAATAATAATATCTTAGAAATATTCAAAATTTCATGCAACTGTGTTGAAAATATTGTTGTCCACTTAGACATGCTGACAGGGAAGTTTTCAGTAAACAGATTCACTGACCGTACCAATAGAGTCTAGGAGCATCCTGGAGGAGAACTTCACCACCAGAGATCACCAGGTAAAATCCAAGTATCCACCAGGCAAAAGATGCCATCGTATTAAGCGAATCACAACGCCTGGCAAAACTGGAAAATAGCTTCTATCAGAACAAACAAATAAATGCAACGTACCAATCAAAATAATAATATCAAACTCGCAAATAGCTGGCAACAATATGCAGCCAAAAGGAAACAACACAGGCACAACTAGTTTTAAATTGACGCTCTCAAGTAAATAAAAGAAGATCCTATTAGGCAAGAGATCATGAAATCATACATAATACATGCAAAAAAGGCCTTACATTTTTGGAAGCTGCAAAAAGATGGTTAGAAGATTCTCATTTATGTTACACTCAATATCTGCGCATGTTACTTCTCAATTGACAAACATTGTGATCCATAAGTATTGTTGGTCTTATAACTGTTGTATAGCATTTTCTCAATTTCATAGATATTTTGCAATAACACAACACTCTAGAAGCACACCTCCACGTTAATCATTCTGATTTGACTCAATGACCAACATTATCATCGACCTTATATCCCTTGACTAATTAATGATCATAAATAATGAAAATGCTTAGTCTTTAGGTATATTTTTACTGTTATATACTCAATCCTTTTCCAATAGGTTTACATATATTAAATGTGTTATGTTTTTGTTCTATTATTCTAAATTTTTTGGATTAAGAGTTGTTTTTCCTACTTTAGAAATTATCCCTTTTATATTCTCTTTAATTAATACTATGCAATCAACAAATAACAAACATCATGAGGTTTTGTCTTGAACATATCTAGTAAGTGCATCTAACGTGTATAACTGTGGTAATAAGAAACAATTTGTTTCTTATTCGATTATTCTCATCACAGTATTTACTATATCATGCACATCTTTAATCACATTAATATACATGTCAGACACTTATCCCTTCTTTAAAATCCACTTCTCCTAATTGATACATTTAATGGCCTCCAATGCACATGACTAGACCATTTCAAACGATTCTCTCATTTTATCTTCAACTGGCCACCTCTAAGTTCCTATGAAAGCCCTCAGTTCTCGAATTATCGATTATTGTATATCAACTCACCCGTAGCAACATTCTCATTTCTGCTATACTAATTTTTTTAATCAACCTCTTTGATGTAAACCAAATTGCTTTAGATACACTTTTCTCCTTTCTTCGCCTTTGTTCAATTATCCTCTCCCAAAATTCTGGTGTGAGTTATAAGTTTGATACCATGATGCTCGAACAATTTTGTATATCTCCTTTATTCTTCTAAATCACATCAAAGTGTAGTCCTCTGCTCATTGGCCTTTTCTTAGTATATATCAATAGTCTTAATTAATCCTACTGAATCTCTATCTCCAAAGTATTTCTAAACTTTGATAGAAATGCCAACATGTTTGAATCACTTTCCATTTTAATTTCCTTTAGTACATTTACCCTAATTTTTTGCACAATACCAAATATAATTCCTATCATGCATTACGTTGTTGTTGTTCTTCTGCGTGGTCATCATTAAACAATTTATGAAGAAAACTCCCCCAACTCGCTTTATTTCATCATATTACATTAAAACTATTTGATTTCATTATTCGTACATCCAACATTATCTAAATCTTTACTCTTTCATTTCTCTCATCTCAACCATCTTTTATATCTCTTTTATCCCTCCTTAAAACTCTATACAATTGAAAATAAACTCTCGCAAACCTTATAATTAGCTCAATACCTTTTCCTTCTTTCTTTCTTCACTAATTTACATTTCTCAATATCTCCCCATTCTTGCACTCCAGTCAAATCTTTATAAAAGGTTCCAAAAATTTAACAACAGTCATAAAAAAGAAAATTAGCATAGCTTCTCACAAAACTCAACTGAGGTACTTCTCAACCAACAAAAAAATTAGAACTACTGCGCTCAATTTCACTGATACTCCAAAAACAAATTACACAAACCCTAACCCTAGAAATTTACCTCGATTGCCCACTCAATCGACTTCCCCCCTCATCCCCATCCTCCTCCCTCCTCCTCCGGCGAAACTCGGCCCATACCAACACCACATGAACCACGCACTGGACCGCGTACCCCACCACCCAAATTCTAACGGGAACGTTAGGCCTCTCCGTCAAGGTAACGGCGATCATAACGGCGGAGACGACGGCGAACGGCGAGTTCCACGAGGAGGTCGAGCGGCCACGCCGGCGCGAGTGGGCCCAGTCGGCCGTCCGCTCGCTCCAGCGTGAATCGCCGCCGATCCGCGGAGCGCGAGACTGTGCCCGTCGGGCGGCGGCGGCCAGCATGGGGCGACACGTGTTGATGTGGGGCCGAGCCGATGGGGCGATGAGCGATGACGTGGCGGAGGTTGAGTCCTGCTCCATTTTTTTTCGTTTGATATCTGGATGATGGATTAGGGTTTTATTTTTATTTTTTGTTTTCGGGTGAATTTATTAGGGAAAATTTGTTTAAGGCCCCAAAATGTAAATTTCAATGTGTCTCAGCCCCTCATATTTTTTTAATGTGATGCAGCCTTTTTTTGAAAAAACTGTGTCCAGTGCCCTTCATCATGATTCCAGCACATGATTAGACATGTCAGCACATGATTAGACATACCAGTGTAGGCGTTAAAATTTGCATATAGGTTCCCGCACGTAGTTCGAAACGGAGAGAAGGCGATGAACGCTATTATCCGAAACAGAGAGGATTATCCAAGTCAAAAAGGATCATCCGATGCTGTAAAAAGAAGCGAAGGAACGCACGTGAAATGTCGAAACATGTGAAACGACGAAGCAAATACAATCAGGAGGGCTCAGAGTGACCCGCACGAAGAAGTAAAATTTTGACCATGATGAGATTTGAATCCAAAAAATCTCAAAAGACAAAAGTTGTAGCTCTATTCATCAGCTTTCCAACGCATCTTGAATCACTTCATTCCGAGGTCGTATGGGAGAGTTAAGACAAAAATATCACGCGGGTCACCCTAAGGTGACCCGCACACGTGCGGGTCACCCTAATGTGACCCGAACAAAAAAATACTTTTTTAATGTGATCCGTATTGAATCTGAAAAAGCTCAAAAGACAAAAGTTGTAGGTCTCCTCACCATCTTTCCAACGTATCTAGAATTATCTCATTTTGAAATCCGACGAGAGAGTTAAGGCTAAAATATCATGCGAATCACCCTAAGGTGACCCACACAGGGCCGGGTCACCCTAAGGTGACCCACACACCCATGGGTCACATTGAGCTGACTCGCACCCTGGTTCACGAAAACACGTTTTTTGATGTTTCTCAGGATTTGTTCGTTCCAGAGCCTCCTAATTGCTTTGATATCATCCCTAAACGTGGTTAGGCTGTTATTAACTAAAGATAAGGTCAAATCATTTGTTCTTATCCAAAAACATCGCAACTGAAGCATATAAATACAAGCCTAGGATCCTATATATGGGGGATCTAAACTTCTATCAAAGAGGGCAAGGTATTGTCGGTTTGGAGAGTGCAATCCATGAATTTCAGAGGAGGACTAGCAGATCTTGGCGAATTCCAGCATAAAGAGAGAGTTGTTCGAAAGATCTGAGGTCAGTGCCAACATACCTTAAGATCAAACTTGGTTTTGATCTCAAACTTGGTTTTGATCTCAAGAATAGTAGTAATCTCGCTTGGTCGAGATTATTTACTTCTGCGATTGTTTCCTTTGTGAAGCAAGAGCATCGATCCTTTATTCCAATCAACCGGATCTGACCCGCGACGATCCACGGATAAACCCCGTCACATGCAAAGATCTCACGCAAACATCAGGTGATAAACATCTGCTGTGTGTTGTTTGAAGAGAGAGTTGTAATTTTTATTTTCATTGTGTAAGGAATCTTATAAAAAGTCTTTCCTTTTAAACTTATTATAAACGACTGAATTTGTAATAACTTTAGCAATGAATAAAACAATTTTCACCCCAAACACGCTGGCGACCACAGTAGGAGCCAACAGCCTCGCTACTGAGGCTGCCGTGTCGCAGCCGTTAATTAAGATCCCGGTTGAAGAAGATGTCGAGTACGAGTTCGACCAGCTGAAGTATGAGGAGTACATGTCTTCCTCCTCCACATCCTCCTCCCTTCGCAAGAGCAGGAAAATTTCGTCCTCATGGAAGGTCCGCTGGTCTTTGTTTGGTGGAAATTTGCAGTAAAAAGACAATGAAAGAAAAATTGACTTGTATTCCTCTCAAAATCAATTACAATTTGGATTCCGATTACAAAAGAGAGGAGAACGAATTTGACTCTCCCCTTTGTTTAAAACTGGGTTCTTCACGGTGGCGATGAGATGCCTCCCTCGAATGCTCGCGTCGAGTTTGCTTCTCGTTGACGATCCGAACGTCTTGATTCACTGGAACGTGATTTTCTCCTCACGATTTGACGTTGTGGAGAACTTGCGTGGCAAGTTTGAAAATAACTCTTAACGAGTTGATAACTCTGAATGAGTTTTAGAAGAACTTGCAGAGCAAGTTTTGAACTCTGATCGAGTTGATAACTCTGAACGAGTTTGAACTCTTGAAAAAGAGTTGATTTGAACCGAAAGTCGGTTATAAGCCAAGGGAATGCTCCTGTTGCCGATCTTGAAGATGATCTCTGTTAGAGAATGATCCGATCTCCAAGAAATTCCCCCTTTGCTGCCAAGTCTCAGATCCCAAAAGCCCTTAACCGAATCTCCCTCTGTTGATGAGATAAAATCCAATCAGAAGCTAGCCGAAGATCTCTTCTTTGCTGCCCAAAAAAGAAGGATCTGAACTCAGTTGAGTTTCCCACTATTTATAGGGGATTTAGGGGTGTAACCGCCCCCTTAAATCTCTCCTTAATGAGGGTTTAATAGGGTGTAACTGCCCCCCATAAATCTCTCCATGATTGGGTAGTGATCCCCTAAAATCTTGGGGAGAAAACGGTTCTGGAACCGTTCAAATCGTGCTTGAACGAGTCAAACGCTGAAAACAGCGTTCTGGGCCCGAACTGTGCGTTTCTGGACCTGAAACGCAGAGTTGGGCCTGAAAATGCACAGTTGGCCTGAAAACGCATAGTTGGCCTGAAAACGCACAGTTGGGACGTTTTAGACTGAAAACGCACAGTTGAGTCTGTAAACGCACAGTTGGGACGTTTTAGGCTGAAAACGCACAGTTGGCCTGAAAACGCACAGTTGGGACGTTTTAGGCTGAAAACGCACAGTTGAGCCTGTAAACGCACAGTTGGGACGTTTTAGGCTGAAAATGCACAGTTGGCCTGAAAACGCACAGTTGGCCTGTTTCAGGCTGAAAACGCACAGTTGAGCCTGTAAACGCACAGTTGGCCTGTTTCAGGCTGGAAAACGCACAGTTGGCCTGAAAACGCACAGTTGGCCTGTTTCAGGCTGAAAACGCACAGTTGAGCCTGTAAACGCACAGTTGGCCTGTTTCAGGCTGAAAACGCACAGTTGAGCCTGAAAACGCACAGTTGGCCTGTTTCAGGCTGGAAACGCATAGTTGAGCCTGTAAACGCATAGTTGGCCTGTTTCAGGCTGTAAACGCACGGTTGAGCCTGTAAACGCACAGTTGGCCTGTTTCAGGCTGTAAACGCACCGTTGAGCCTGTAAACGCACAGTTGGCCTGTTTCAGGCTGAAAACGCACAGTTGAGCCTGAAAACACACAGTTGGCCTGAAAACGCATAGTTGGCCTGAAAATGCACAGTTGGCCTGTTTCATGCTGAAAACGCACAGTTGAGCCTGTAAACGCACAGTTGGCCTGTTTCAGGCTGAAAACGCACAGTTGAGCCTGAAAACGCACAGTTGGCCTGTTTCAGGCTGAAAACGCACAGTTGAGCATGCAAACGCACAGTTGGCCGGTTTCAGGCTAAAAACGCATAGTTGAGCCTGTAAACGCACAGTTGACCTGTTTCAGGCTGTAAACGCATAGTTGAGCCTGTAAACGCATAGTTGGCTTGTTTCAGGCTGAAAACGCACAGTTGAGCCTGAAAACGCACAGTTGGCTTGATTCAGGCTGAAAACGCACAGTTGAGCCTGTAAACGCACAGTTGGCCTGAAAACGCACAGTTAGCCTGAACCGATCTCTAAGAAATTCCCTCTTTGCTGCCAAGTCTCAGCTCCCAAAAGCCCTTGACCGAATCTCCCTCTTAGGCGGGCTTGGCGAGCTTCAGACTAAGTTCAATGTTCTGACGAAGTCCAGTCTTGCAGACGGACTTCAGAACATAACTTGGTGCGAAGAACAGGTCATAACTTTCAAACCGTAAGTCGGAATTGGACGAATTATATATGAAAATCGGCTATCTCGACGAGACGGGGCCATCCAAACCAAGCCAAAGGCTTCGATTCGCTTCCTCTGTTTCGCCAAATTCCTTACGGTTTGAGAGATATCTGCATTCTAATATGAAGAGACCGTCAATTTGTAGTCTCTTTTGCTAGAGCTTTGCACAGATCGTCCTCTTGTAATCTTCGTCTTGGCTCCTTGAAAATATGAGAGTCGTCAGTTTGTAACTCCCGATGTTGATCGTGAATGCTGTTGAATTAGAGCTTTCATCAGTTGTCGTGAAGGTCGTTAGATTGTAGCTTTCTATGTGAAAGTCTTTAAATTGTAGCCTTCTGGAAGTCGTCAGATTGTAACTTCCATCATCGGTGTTTGATGGGGGATCAACTATCTATTGTGATTTTTAGACAGCCTACAGTATGCGCCATAATCCTGCTTCTGGAATGTGGGGTGGACCCTGCATTTTGAACTTGAGATGCGGGTTTCACCCTTGCATGTTGAATTTGGAATGCGGGTGTGACCTCGGCGTTTTGACTTAAGACATGGAAGTGGTTTTCCGTGCATTTTTTGACTAAGTCTTTGAGACTTGTCTTTGGCGCATCTGTTTTAAGTCTCGACTCACATCTATTAAGCTGATGGGCCTGCAAATGTGCGTAGGATTTTTGGCAAACCCTCAGCCATCAACGGATTTGATAAGCCTTTACCGACTACCGTTTGAGTCGGGCTAGCATGTGGATTGTCTGAGTCCGTTCCACATGTAACGTTGTGCTAAGAGAATGAATCCTCTTAGACTTGATGCTATGATTTTGAATACATAGACTTTATCATTTTCATGGGAAAAGACTAACCGGCAACGCGTATTAGGCGTAGGCTTATCTCTAATTAGGGATCGAGATAAAGTCCCATTGCGTATGAGGCATGGATTTTGATGTCCTTTTCACGGTAAAAGACTAACCGGCAACGTGTGTTAGACATTGACTTATCCCTACTTAGGATTCAGGATAAAATTCTCCATGCGTGTAAAGCATGGATTTTGGTGTTATTAATAACAACCTGCTATGATATTGAATACGTAGGCTTTGCCATTATTACGGGAATAGGCTACCCGGCAGCATGTGTTAGATGCAGACTTATCTCTAATTAGGGATCAAGATAAAGTCCCCCATACGTGAAAGGTATGGATTTTGGTGCTACGATGTTGAATACGTAGACTTGGTCATTTTCGCGGGAACGAACCACCCGGCAGCATGTGTTAGGTGCAGGCTTATCTCTGTTTAGGGGTCGAGATAGATTCCCTCAGGCATGAATCCTGGTGTCTTTTTCACGGCGAAAGATTAACCGGCAACGCGTGTTAGGCGTAGACTTATCTCTAATTAGGGATCGAGATAAAGTCTCCCATGCGTGAAGGCATGGATTTTTGGTGTCGTTTCTTCCTGTGTGGCTTGAAACACCGAAAGAAAGTTGGAAGTGCCAGAGGTATAGTATTAACTTGGCATGAATTTTCACCTAAAGTGGAATTCAAAAATTTTCTTTATTATCACTAGGATAATTCCAGAAAATCTTTAATCCACTGGGGATTTTATAATGAAAACTTGATATTCTTGTTGAAAAAAGGATTAACAAGTTCATTAGGGGGGTTGACTGTTAGAGGTGTTATGTTAACCTAACAGTATTTTATGGACCTATCGCTCTATTGAAGAGAGTCGATAAGTTGATTTGGTCGTCAGAGGTGTGGTGTTAACTTGACGGGTTTGTGGACCTATCGCTCTATTGAAGAGAGTCGATAAGTGGATTTTGTCAGAGGTGTGATATTAACGTGACAAGAAGAATTTACGATCGGGCAATTTTGAGGACTTATCACTCTATTGACGAGAGTCGATAAGTTCATTTTGTCAGAGGTGTAGTGTTAATGTGACAGGATTTGTGTTGTGATTGGAGCAACTTTATTGACTTATCATTCTATTGATGAGGATTGATAAGTGGATTTGTCAGAGGTGTATTGTTAACGTGACAAGATTTTGTGTTGCGATTGGAGCAACTTTGGGGACTTATTATCCTATTGACAAGGATTGATAAGTGGGTTTTGTCAGAGGTGTATTGTTAACGTGACAAGATTAGTGTTGCGATCAGAGCAACTTTGGGGACTTATCATCCTATTGATGAGGATTGATAAGTGGGTTTTGTCAGAGGTGTAATGTTAACGTGACAAGATTTTGTGTTACGATTGGAGCAACTTTGGGGACTTATCATCCTATTGATGAGGATTGATAAGTGGGTTTTGTCAGAGGTGTAATGTTAACATGACAAGATTTTGTGTTGCGATTGGAGCAACTTTGGGGACTTATCATCCTATTGACGAGGATTGATAAGTGGGTTTTGTCAGAGGTGTATTGTTAACGTGACAAATTAGGAGTGACGCAAACTGAATGCATATTCTGTGGGGATTATGATCGTCAGAAGTGTAATGTTAACTCGACGATGTGAAAGATTCGTTACTCTTAATCCAGTGGATTCCAAGTAATCAACCCCTAGTCTTGATTAATACTTAGCAGGGGAATAAAAAGAGGTAGACAAGGCACATCACCTAGTGGGGCACTATCCATGAAGTCGGAATAGAGTCACATCACCAGGTAGGCCATTATCTGATGAGTTTGACTATCAGAGGTAACTGGTAACATGATAGTTTTGTGGTCCTGCCATCCTATTAAAGAGGATTGGCAAGTTGAGGGACTATCAGAGGTAACTGTTAACATGATAGCTTTGTGGACCTGCCATCCTATTGAAGAGGATTGGCAAGTTGAGGGACTATCAGAGGTAACTGTTAACATGATAGTTTTGTGGTAGATTTTTGTGGTTGACAGAGGTATTTTATTGAACGTGACAACTCAGAAAATTTATTATTCATAATTCAATGAACTACAAATAAACCAACCCCCAGTCTTGGACAAGTGCAGGGGAAAAGGAGCAGACATGGCGCATCGCCTAATGGGCCACTATATAACGAGTTTGACTATTAGAGGTAACTGTTAACGTGATAGTTGTTGGACCCGCCATCCTACTGAAGAGGATTGACTTCAGTGGCCGTAGTATCTTTCCCTTCTGACTGGGAAGAGTGAGCCTGGTCCTGTTGCTCAGGAGAAGATTGGGCTTGGTCTGATTGCTCGGGCTGATCCTGCCTACTTTGTTCTTCAGCTTTGATCCTGGCAATGATTTTTTTAGCCTGCTCGCCTTGAGAGATTAGTTGTCTCCAAGAACGATATTTTGCAACTCCTATTCAGGCTAGGAGGTCGGTTTGCAAGTTGTGTCGACAGGTCTCTACTAAGGTAGGCTGTGTCATACCTGACGAACACCGGAGAGCCATGGTTCAGAACCTTTTGACGAAGGCTTTGACGAACTCTCTCTTCTTCTGCTTAGTAGCAAGAAGGGTATGGATGGAGACTTCTGTATCCTCTTCAAAGAATCTTGACAGGAAGAATCTCTCTAGATCCGCCCACTTTTGGATACAGCCCGCAGGCAGTTTCCTGAACCATTCAAAGGCAATTCCCTTGAGGGTGCCAATGAACAATCGAGCCAGTATGGCATCGTTTGATATTATATTTTTAGTCTGTGACTTGAAATGATAAATATGTTGGTTTGGTGATCTCGCGCCGTCAAAAGTTTGTAGCGTCGGGACCTCAAATTTTGGAGGATAAGGGGCTGCATCCCATTCGGCAGGATAGGGTCTGATAACTCCCTCATCTTGGAGCTCGCTTCTGTTAGCAATGGCTTTGAGGCGGGCTTCTAATTCTTCCATTTTGGCAGACTGAAGATTTTACTCATTCTCCGTCCTCTCTTCCTTCATCAGAGGAAGATTCCAGGCTGTGGGCTTCTTGGTCAGAAGCCGCATCATCAACCACTTTTCCCTTCCCTTTGCTTGTGTGGGGTCGGGATGAAGACGCTTTTCCTCTCCGGGAAGATTCTTGCCTAAGCGGCGGATCTGTCTCCTGGGATTTGGCCTTGTCTGCGACGATTTGAGTCAACATGACCATGAGTTCATTGATGGTCTCCTGTTGAGATTTGAGCATGGCCTCCTGTTCATCAAGTCTCTTTGAAAGGTCTTCAGAATGTTCTGCCATGTGGGCGAAGCTCTCATGCCCAACGAAAGAGCTTGATGATTGGGACTCCGCAATGGCTGAGTGATCGTCATCGGAATTAGTTCCTCTGGCTAAACTCCGATAGTTGACAGGGGGAATGGCTCCTGTTCGAGTCCGAGTACGTTGGTAGATTCCTTCAAACTCGTTAGTGATTTCTCTGACGCTTGGAGAATGATCTGTCTCTGACTTGTCAGAACTAAAGGTTGATGATCTCCCTCTACCAACCATGTTAGAAGTGACTCTAAGGTATTCATCCTCTAAAGTCTTCTTCCTATGAGGATGTCGTCGATTATTGAGCAAAACGACATTCGTCGGTCGGTTGAACATCGACAACAATTCCCGTAAGTCGGAGACTTGGGATGAACCTCTCACGGAGCGTGAGGGTAAAGATGGAACCCCCTGTCCGTTAAAGGATGGGACTGGTTCTTGGTAAACATGAATTTTAAATCCATGTTGATCATTTTGAACACGACGAATCACATCGTGTTCCAAAGAAGGAACACGAGGGTCGTGTTTAGCTTGATTAACGCAAGACCAAAGTCTGCGTTTTGCTAGTGAAACGCAGTCCTGCGATCTGCGTTCGGATTCAGAAACGCACTCCTGAGAGTTGCGTTCAGTTTGTGAAACGCACTCCTGAGAGTTGCGTTTTGGTTCTGGGACGCTGATATCTGCGTTTAAATGATAGAACGCACTCCTGAGAGTTGCGTTTGAGTTCTGAAACGCACTCCTGAAAATTGCGTTCTGCCAAATCAACGTAGTTTTGAGGTCTGCGTTTTGATGTTGAAACGTGCCTCTGAAGGCTGTGTTTTGATTGCACAACGTACCACTGAGGGCTGTGTTTGGCATAAACTAAGCCCACTCCTTTAGAGGAGGGGCTACTCGAGCAATCTCGGCTAAAGGAGAGAGATTCCTTCGGCGTAGGAGCAACAATTGGAGCTTTAGTCTCCTTGGAGACTTTGTGGATCTTGCGCATAGCCTTGGGGCTAAGGGATCCGGAGGAGAGGGCCTCCTCGTACTTGGCTTGATTAAACTCGATAATCAGAGTTTCAACGGTCGTTCCAGTGAGATGAACGTCGGAGTGCACCACCACTTCTTCGTCAGAGAAGCTAGTCCCCAGCGGAGTCGCCATCTTTTGTTTGGTGGAAATTTGCAGTAAAAAGACAATGAAAGAAAAATTGACTTGTATTCCTCTCAAAATCAATTACAATTTGGATTCCGATTACAAAAGAGAGGAGAACGAATTTGACTCTCCCCTTTGTTTAAAACTGGGTTATTCACGGTGGCGATGAGATGCCTCCCTCGAATGCTCGCGTCGAGTTTGCTTCTCGTTGACGATCCGAACGTCTTGATTCACTGGAACGATGTCATCTCCTCACGATTTGACGCTGTGGAGAACTTGCGTGGCAAGTTTGAAAATAACTCTTAACGAGTTGATAACTCTGAACGAGTTTTAGAAGAACTCGTAGAGTAAGTTTTGAACTCTGATCGAGTTGATAACTCTGAACGAGTTTGAACTCTTGAAAAAGAGTTGATTTGAACCGAAAGTCGGTTATAAGCCAAGGCCGAATAACTTCAAATGCTTCAATTAAAAGCCTTCCAAAATGATTCAAGAGCTCCTTCAAGTCGTTGATCTCCAAAGCTCTCTGTTGCTGCCAAATCCCAGATCCAAAATATGCCAGCCTTTTGACCGAATATCCCTTTGTTGATNGGGTGTAACTCCCCCCATAAATCTCTTCATGATAGGGTAGTGATCCCCTAAAATCTTGGGGAGAAAACGGTTCTGGAACCGTTCAAATCGTGCTTGAACGAGTCAAACGTTGAAAACAGCGTTCTGGGCCCGAACTGTGCGTTTCTGGACCTGAAACGCAGAGTTGGGCCTGAAAACGCACAGTTGGCCTGAAAACGCACAGTTGGCCTGAAAACGCACAGTTGGCCTGTTTCAGGCTGAAAACGCACAGTTGGCCTGTTTCAGGTTGAAAACGCACAGTTGAGCCTGTAAACGCACAGTTGGCCTGTTTCAGGCTGAAAACGCACAGTTGAGCCTGAAAACGCACAGTTGGCCTGTTTCAGGCTGAAAACGCATAGTTGAGCCTGTAAACGCATAGTTGGCTTGTTTCAGGCTGTAAACGCACAGTTGAGCCTGAAAACGCACAGTTGGCCTGAAAAACGCACAGTTGGCCTGAAAACGCACAGTTGGCCTGTTTCAGGCTGAAAACGCACAAGTGAGCCTGTAAACGCACAGTTGGCCTGTTTCAGGCTGAAAACGCACAGTTAAGCCTGTAAATGCACAGTTGGCCTGTTTCAGGCTGAAAACGCACAGTTGAGTCTGTAAATGCTTAGTTGGCCTGTTTCAGGCTGAAAACGCACAGTTGAGCCTGAAAACGCACATTTGGCCTGTTTCAGGCTGAAAACGCATAGTTGAGCCTGTAAACGCACAGTTGGCCTGTTTCAGGCTGTAAACGCACAGTTGAGCATGTAAACGCACAGTTGGCCTATTTCAGGCTGAAAACGCACAGTTGAGCCTGAAAACGCACAGTTGGCTTGTTTCAGGCTGAAAACGCACAGTTGAGCCTGTAAACGCACAGTTGGCCTGAAAACGCACAGTTAGCCTGAAAACTCTGCGTTTTGATGTTATATCACGAGGATAACCTCTGCGTTTTGAGGTTATAACGCTGGTTCGACCTGTGCGCTTTGACTTTGTAATGTAGAGGCGAACCTTAGGCGGGCTTGGCGAGCTTCAGACTAAGTTCAATGTTCTGACGAAGTCCAGTCTTGCAGACGGACTTCAGAACATAAATTGCTACAAAGAACAGGTCATAACTTTCAAACCGTAAGTCGGAATTGGACGAATTATATATGAAAATCGGCTATCTCGACGAGACGGGGCCATCCAAACCAAGCCGAAGGCTTCGATTTGCTTCCTCCGTTTCACCAAATTCCTTACGGTTTGAGAGATATCTGCATTCTAATATGAAGAGACCGTCAATTTGTAGTCTCTTTTGCTAGAGCTTTGCACAGATCGTCCTCTTGTAATCTTCGTCTTGGCTCCTTGAAAATATGAGAGTCGTCAGTTTGTAACTCCCGATGTTGATCGTGAATGCTGTTGAATTAGAGCTTTCATCAGTTGTCGTGAAGGTCGTTAGATTGTAGCCTTCTATGTGAAAGTCTTTAAATTGTAGCCTTCTGGAAGTCGTCAGATTGTAACTTCCATCATCGGTGTTTGATGGGGGATCAACTATCTATTGTGATTTTTAGACAGCCTACAGTCTTCAGATCTGAAAACCCAAGATGATGATCTCTGCCTCGTTGCTGCTGATGTTGCATCTCTCAATACTCCCCCGGCATCCAAGAAAGCCGGATCTTCAAATCTGAACCCCTTGATCAAGGAGATAGTCACTGTAGTCGCGCCAACTCTATCAAAGATGGCTCGTCAAAGGCAACGACAATGCCTCACGCGTCACCTCGCTAAGGCTTTGGAGTCGGTCGACGGGATCCTTTATGAGGTGGATCTAAAATTCAGAAAACATCAAGCGTTTCAGTAGCCGGTAAATGACCACTCCTTCAAACCATCAACCAATGAATGAGTCCACATTAAAAGGACCCATTCAACTCTCAAGGAGCATATTCAGAAGCGTCGCACACTGCTTGCGTAGGCATGGATCCTTGTGCGGGAGGCGCACAAGTTAGACAAGGAAGAGGTGGCTATGAAACCACCAAAACAATGGGTGACCCAGCCAGCCGCGTGTCACCTCAAAGTGACCCGCGCCGGAGCCGAGCCAGTTGAGCCCCCGCAACCAGTTAAGATATGAGTATAAACTGTGTTCACACTGGTCAATACGTTACGACGAAGGTCAAACACTGGTCCACGTGTTGCAATTAAGGTCAATGCGGGTCAACCCGTTGCAATGAAGGTCAGCAACAACTAACACATTGATAATTTTGTCGAAACAAGGCTCAGATCAATTCCAAATTAACCCCGAGGAGCTCAATCACGATTCAGATATAAACTCCCGACGAAGATAATGAGTTCAACGTCGATTCAATAACATGGGCTAATTTAGAAACCAACACTCCAGTTCAAATTCAAGATTTTGACAACGGTCAGACGATAAATGCAGCACCAAAAGATTTTATCTATTCGACAAAATACTAAATAGACTGAAAGATGAAGAAGTCTAAGAATCAAAGGCTAGACATATCATATCCAAAGTATTTTAGGCTCCTCTATAAAATAATGAGTCTGAAACACTTTGGATGGGGTATTTGTAGGCGTTAAAAATTACATATAGGTTCCCACACGTAGTTCGAAACAGAGAGAAGGCGATGAACGCTATTATCCGAATTAGAGATGATTATCCAAGTTATAGAGGATTATCCGATGTTGTAAAAAGAAGTGAAGGAACGCACGTGAAATGTCAAAACGTGTGAAATGACGAAGCAAATACAATCAGGAGGGCTCAGAGTGACCCGTATGAAGAAGTAAAATTTTGACCATGATGAAATTTGAATCTGAAAAATCTCAAAAGACAAAAGTTGTATCTCTATTCGTCATCTTTCTAATGCATCTTGGATCACTTCATTCTGAGGTCGTACGAGAGAGTTAAGATGAAAATACCACGCGGGTCACCCTATGGTGACCGGCGCACGTGCGGGTCACCCTAAAGTGACCCGGACGAAAAATTAATTTTTTTCAATGTGACCCGCATCAAATCTGGAAAATCTCAAAAGATAAAAATTGTAGGTCTTCTCGCCAGATTTCTAACACATCTTGAATCACCTCATTTTAAAATCTGACAAGAGAGTTAAGATCAAAATATCATGCGGGTCACCTTAAGGTGACCCGCACAGGGTCGGGTCACCTTAAGGTGACCCACACACCCGCGGGTCAAATTGAGCTGACTCGCACCCTGGTTCTCAAAAGGGTCACCCAAAGGTGACCCACACACCCGCGGGTCAAATTGAGCTGACTCGCACCCTGGTTCTCAAAAACATGTATTTTGATATTTTTGGGATTTGTTCATTCTAGAGCCTCCCAACTACTTGGATATCATCCCTAAATGTGGTTAGTGTTGGCCTCTTTATTTTGATGATGTTTAACAAACAATTTACCACTAATATTGTTTGTCTAGTATTCGTATTTTCTTATTTATTATAGACAAATAATATGTTAGAAGATGGATGGAATTGCGCATTCACGATCATATCCAATGGAGGTTAACGGAATTGTGGAGTGAAGCCTACACAATTCAAAGTTAAAGATTCAAGTTCAAGCTTCATCCGTAAGTGTACCAAGTCAAGCTTATTGAAGATCAAGATCAAGCTTAGGTAATTTAGTTTAGGTTTTATATTATGTGTGTTGGTACGTTAAGCTCAATATCATATACACACACACATTTTATTGGTTTCTATGTATATATATAGTTATATATATATATGTACACATTTTGGATTTTGGTTTATCCACAAACAAAGTTTTTACAAGCATATAAATAAATATTTATATTCATAAATGTTTGTTTTTATGTGGATAAGTTGGTTTGGTTAATTTCTAGATATGAAATAAATATATATATTCATATTCATACTCATATGTTTCATATGCTATTGTATTTGTGAAAATACTATATTCATCATTTATGGACTTAATAACAATCATATACATCTTTTATTAAGTCTATATAATCATTTTGTAATGTTTCAAAACATGATTAAGCTAAAATGTCAAAATTCATATGTTTATATTTTTATGTTTTGGATTATTTTGCAAAATGATGATAGTTTTCATTTGGGAGGTCCTTTTTGAACCAGTTTTTATAGCATGTTTATTATCATGTATACAATCATTTCCTAAAGTTTCATAATTTTTGGAATTTATTTAATATTTTTAAACATGGTTTTAAAATCAGAAAACAACTTTCAAAACCTGTATTTTCATGTATCAGTTCGCGGTCGACCGCCACGGTCGACCGCGCTAATGTTTATCCCTCAGAAGTCAGCAGAAACTTTCGCGGTCGACCATGACGGTCGAGCGTAAGTCTGTAAGTTTCCACAGGCGATCGTCACGGCCGATCGTAGCCTTTTCTGTTGGTTTCTCAACTCCAAAAATCCCTCGTGGTCGACCACAAAAATCTCACGGTTGACCGCCGATTGCCCAACGACTATATTGGGTACAGAATCAAATTTCGATTCTGTGGGATTCTCTGCTGATTTGTTTGGGGTTTTTGCTGCCATTTTCTCTTCCTATATAAACCCCTCAAACCCTCTTCTACCAGTAATAACAAGAGAGTGTTTTAAAACAAATTTAAAGAGTTTTAAACAAGGGTTTAAGTTTGGGTTAAGTTTGTTTAAGAAGCTTTTAAGCATTTGAGAGTTTAAGTTTGTGAAATCAATTTCACAAGAGCTTGAGGAGATCATCTATTGGTTTTTTAGTATCCAACTCTTCTCCTTCCACTCTTGATCTATTCAGAAGTTTTCTAAACTCAATCTAGCTTTATATTTTATATTGTTTGATTATCATTTTATTAAGCTAATGTTCATATTGAGTTTAGTTGGTTTTATTTTCTCTTTGTTTACACACACACAACCATTGAGCTTATTGTATTTACATTCATAGTATAATTGGGTTGTGGGATTGTGTAACTTAGAGAGTGAGCTTATAATTCATTCTCATCCATTGTAGTGAACAAACACTTTGTATTGTGCTTATTGTGATATTCACTTTGTAATACACTTGTATACCGAGAGAAATGTGTGGCGAGAGTCGGGGATCGTCCTAAGAGGAGTGGCATCGGTTAACGAACCTAGGGAGTGGTTGTATTCGAGCACTTGAGGGAGACACGTCTAGTTCAACACTTGAGAGGGTGTAGAGTGTGATTGCAAGAGTGTTGATTGTAAAATTTTCGGTTAACTAGAAAACCGTAGTGTGAGGTGTAAATGTTATTCGGGTGAACGTAGAAAACCCGGTTGTGATAGTGGAGATCTCCTCGAGGTGAGGAGCAGAGACGTAGGTCAAGTGGTTAGACCGAACTCTGTAATCATATCGTTTTGTTTGTGATTGCATTGGCATTCTTATTCTTTTATTCATATCTTATATTACCTTTGTGTATTGCACTTCATATTGCCCTATCACTTTGGTAGATTGTTTATTTCACCCTTGTGTTAGTTTGTATATCCTTGCATATAATTCATAATATATCTCATTGTTAGGATATACCCCTTAGTTCATATTGCTCATCCTAGCTCATATATATTGTTGTATTGCATACTTGCTAGGATAACTTGTTATTAGTTTTAATTAGCATAAAATCGGATTAAATTAGCATAAGACCCTAATCAACCCCCCCCCCTCCTCTAGGGTCTAACAGTTAGGTTGTTATTAACTGAAGATGAGGTCAAATCACTTGTTCTTATCCAAATACACCGCAACTAAAGCATATAAATACAAGCCTAGGGCCCTATACATGGGGATCTAAAATTCTATCAAAGAGGGTAAGGTGCTTTCAGTTTAGAGAGTGCAATCCATGAATTTTAGAGGAGGACTAGCAGATCTTGGCGAATTCTAGCATAAAGAGGGAGTTGTTCAAAAGATCTGAGGTCCGTGTCAGCATACCTTAAGATCAAACTTGGATTTGATTTTAAGAAGAGTAGTAATCTCGCTTGGTCGAGAATATTTACTTCTGTGATTGTTTCCTTTGTGAAGCAATAGCATTGATCTTTTATTCCTATCAACCAGATCTGATCCACGGCAGTCCACGAATAAATCCCAGCATAGGCAAAGATCTCATGCAAACAGCAGGCGATAAACATCTATTGTGTGTTGTTTGAAGAGAGAGTTATAATTTTTATTTTCATTATGTAAAGAATCTTATAAAGTCTTTCCTTTTAAACTGATTGTAAACGACTGAAGTTGTAATAAGTTTAGCAATGAATAAAACAACTTCCACCCCAAACAGCCAGCTCTTAAAATCCTAATTTTACCCTTTCTCTTTCTCATGCCAGCTCATGTTAACTATTTATAGATAACATGTTAAATATTATAGATAACATGTTAATTGTTATAGATAACATGTTAACTGTTATAGATAACATATTAACTATTATAATTTCATAAATATGTTTTGAGCTTAATGTGTAAACTGTAATTGTTAATGTTTGTGGAAAATTTGTAGTAAAAAGACAATGAAAGAAAATTGACTTGTATTCTATCAAAATCGATTACAAATTGGATTTCCTAATTACAAAAAAGAGGAGAATTGATCTGGATTCTCCCCTTTGTTTAATTCTGGGTTCTTCACGATGGCGATGAGATACCTCCCTCGAATGCTCGTATCGAGTTTGCTTCTCGTTGACGATCCGAACGTCTTGTTTCACTGGAACGATATCTTCTCCTCACGATTTAACGTTGTGGAGGACTTGCGTAGTAAGTTTGAAATTCTGAACGAATTGATAACTCAGAGCGAGTTTTAAAACTCTTGTAAAAGAGTTGATTGATCTTAACCGTAATTGGTTAGACAAGCCAAGCACGAAGATAGCTCCAGTTGCTGAAGAATGCCCTTTGCTGATCTCTAGATCTGAAGATGCTCAATGATCCCAAGATCTCTCTTGATCTGCCCAAGCCGAAGATCCCCCAACTAAACTGATTTTTTAGTTATTTATAATGGATTAAGGGGTGCAACCACCTCCTTAATTCACTCCTAAGTGGGGCTAATGGGATGTAACCGTCCCTTAAATCACTTCTGAGTGGAGTTGTGATCCCCTCAGATCGTGGAAAACAGTTTTGAAACTGTTCAGCTCGTGTTTGAACTAGTCAAATACAAAATCTACGTTCTGGCATGAATTATGTGTTCAAACACAGTGTCTGGAAGCTCAGACGCAGCAATTTGAAAGCTGCGTTGGCAGCGTTGGAAGCTGTTTGTGAGCTGCGTTTACAGCAATTTGGAAGCTGTGTTGGCAGCGTTGGAAGCTACGTTGGCAGCGTTGGCAGCTGGATCTGAGCTGCGTCCATGGCTGTGAACGCGGTGCGTCTTGATGCTGGTATGCGGGGAGGACTTCCGCATCTTAGTTTGAAGAGACCATCGATTTGTAGTCTCTTTCTGTCAGAGCGTTGCAAAGATCGTTATTTTATAATCTTTGCTTTAGCTCTTTGATATATGAGAGTCATCAAATTATAACTCCAGATGTTGATTGTGAAGGCTGTTGATTAGAGCTTTCATCAGTTGTTATGAATATCGTCAGATTATAACCTTCATCGATCTACGTGAAAGTCTTCAAAGTATAGTCTTCTAGAAACCGTCGAATTGTAACTTCCATCATCGGTGTTTGATGGGGAATCAACTATCTATTATGATTTTTAGACAGCCTACAGTTAACATGTTACCTATAATAGTTAACATGTTATCTATAATAGTTAACATAAGATGTGAAGTTCCTCGAGACGACACCGACGACGGAGCGGGGGAAGGAGGTAGGGGAGGGGGGGGGGGG
>NW_017973121.1:8246-14538 GCF_001876935.1 Asparagus officinalis | reverse complement strand
AAATCGAAATTTTCGAGGAGGTTGCATTGGAACTTGGGGAGATGGGCCTAGACACAATTTTTTTTAAATTATAGGGGCTACAGCACATTGGGGGAAGTTGGGGGGGAGGGGGCTGGGCCACATTGAAACTTGAATTTTAGGGCCTTGAAGCAATTTTTCCATTTATTAGTGGTAGATTGGAGTAAGAATAGTATGCAAGAGGTTTTTTTTTCGAGGTCGTTGTTAAGATAGGGGGTTTTGACTCGTGTATATATATACAGTATGTTTTATGCACGTGCAATGCACGTGGTTAAATATCATAATTAAATATTTTAAATTTATTTCCTTATTAAAATTTGTTCCTCAGTTTTATTTTGATCGTTTTTGCTCACTTATATCTTTAAATTTTAGCATTGTGATTATTTATTTTCTTTGATATTTGTTTAAATGGGCTACACCAAATTTAAAATTTTCACGTTGATAATTAAGTTAACAGGAAACAAATATAATCTAAAGCCAATTTGAATTTTACGTGATTTGGACCGACATAAAACCAAGCTTGACTTGAAAAGGTATAATGTTGTAAAAGTGAAAAACACTTGAAGAACGCTGAAGTATGAATAATTAAAGCCAATAAGCCAAAATGATTAATTAAAAGTGGGCTAGAATGAAACTAAAAAGAATATAAATTTTGTTGCTAATCATTGATAGACTTCAGAAAAATCATAAAATAAAGATTAATATTAACTCTAATACACTTTTATATGATAAAAGCATCCACATAACTATATAAAAATATTAAAAGAATTCATGAAAATCTCTTCTAAATATTCCTGATTTTCCTCAAAAAAATTAATCTATTCATATAAAATATTCAATAGTTTAAATTTTTGTTGTATTTATAAAGAGCCTTGATGGTGATGCTTTTGTTTTAGCAGCTTGTTCTGAATGAACCCTGCATATTAGCTTTAAACTATAACATTTTTATCGTGTTATATGGATGTTTGCTTGGTTTACTTATCATTCTCTTATTTTTTTTCAATAATTTGTGTATATATATCTATATATATATATATATATTAACATAATTTACGATGACATACATATCTTTCCTACAAATTTGAGACAAATATAAGGTGAAATTTATGTTTAGGGGCCTTTAATAAAAAATTTAGTTGTAAAATATGTTACCTTCATATTTAAAGATCTTAAAAATCTGACAGTATTATAACATGCTTATCTTTGATCGTGTCTCTAAAAATTGGTCATTCTTTAGTAGTCATATACCCAAATATCAATTTTAACTTTGTTTACTTACATTATTATAATTAAGTATCATGTGCATATTTTTTGTCAATTATAGTGATTTTCCTTATTTTATCTAGCTTATTATATCTCACAATATAGTTGATTAATGGTTTCACTTTAGTTTCTATTGCAAGATTATTCATATGTAATTTTATATTAAGTTTATGATTTCTTTAGTATTTCAAGAATAAAGTATGAAAATTTATAAATACTTACTAATTTTTCTTGTATCTTTTATGAAAAATATTTTTTTAATTAGGACAAAATTGTTCAATATGTTCTTCAAGAGGAACTCGGTCAGTGCTTCTTTGTTAGATTTGCCTTTTATCAATGTCTATTCAAGTGATACATGAATGTTTCCAAATTTGAGTTTATTTTCTTAACTTCTCCATTTGAAATAAAAACAACTTAGTTTTTTTAAATGATATATCTGAACTTTCTGATAGTTTCTCCATATATAACTCCTTGTATTTTTTACCATATAAATATTATCAACATTAGAGATAAATTTTTATACATTATAATCAGTTAATGCTAACCTATTATATTATAGTCTTTTATTAATTTCTCCTCTATCAATGAATAATGTTATTATTAAAATTATATGTAGTTCCTTGAATTTATACAATAGTGTTAATTTTTAATCTATCATATATTTTTAAATTCTTATTCCTTAACTGGATAGTTTTAATTTATGGCAATTGCTATTTTAACCGGTATCAACATAGACCACTTTTAGATGTTGAAAAGAGATAATAAATTTTAAATTGAAAGTTTAATTTATATAACTTAATGTTATAATATCAAACATTTCCTCTTTTCTTTACCAAATTTCAGCCTTTTGTGATTTTGAACTTTTAATGGTGTGTTTTATAATTTTAAACTTTGATAGTATTTTATGAAAATTTTAAATTATAAGTTGGGTGCTTATAATTCATGTTTCATGTGTTGATGGTAAGTTTTTTAAATGTTAGAATATTTCTTATAAATGTGAAAATTTGAAGGTATTTTTACAATTACTAAAATTTTGGGTTGTTTTTTTAAAAATTTAAAATTTTAATGATCTACTGATAATTTCTAAATTTGATGTGTACCGGTTATAAATTTTGAAATTTCAATATTTTTTTGTACTTGTTTACTTTTGAAAGAGTTTTTGTAATTTTTATAACTTTGAGGTTATTTTTTATAAATTTTAAATTTTTAAGTGCTTAATGGTAATCCTTGGAATTCATCTATGTTGTTACTAAGTTTTAAAATCTCTAAATTTTAGGGTGTTTTTTATAATTTAAACTTTTGAGGTTGTTTCTGTAATTTCTAAAATGTTGAGGTTGTTAATTACAAATTTTAAAATTTTAGATTTCATGTTTGTTTTTAAGTTTTAAAAAGTCAAGGTGTTTTGTGTAATTTTAAACTTTTAAGGCTATTATATGTAATTTTTAAAACTTTTGGGGTTTTTGTAATACTTTATGTATTATAATATGTTATCCACATATACTTTCTTTATCTTATTTTTTCTAAATTATTGAGTTATAGGTAGTTAATACAAGATATAATTAGCATTTGGATAGATTGAGATTTAAATAAAATATTTAAAGTATTTTTTTAAATTGTTGAGTTATAGATAGTTTACGTGGAATTAGATAAGATATGATTAAATTTTTTAAATATTAAGATTTAAATGAAATATCCAAAATAGTGAAGAGTAATATTGACCATAAAAAGTTTTTCCTGAACTCGTGCTCTTAAAAGGAGTATGATACTAGTTCTTGTGCGTGTGCAATGCACGTGGTTAAATATCAAAATTATTTTTTTGTTTATTTTCTTACTATAAAATAAGTCAGATTCATTTTAAGTTAAAATTTATAAATATGGATTGTTACATTTGCCATAAATTTTATTTAAACATTTTAAAAAAAATTATGAAATAAATAATTATTTTGAAAGTCTCTTGGGGCCAGGAATATACAACTAACAAGTTTACAATAAAAGATAGGGGAACATAATACATTCTTAAGAATTATTAATCTTTACTTAGTTTGTTTATAATAATGGGGTTTTATTATTAATTAACTATAAGGCTTAGTACATTATTTTTTTTGTTGGACGTTCAAGGCAGGCAGAGAACCCATGTGAGTTCTCATCGTAATGAATGTTATACAATTTAAATACAAAGGAAAAAAGAGGGATTGATCAATGGCGTAGTTGGTGAGGGGAAACTCCAGAAGCTTAATTTGGTATGTGGATATATAATAGATGGAGATGGAGAATGGTGGTTTTGAAAATACTAGGTGTGTGTGGGTTATTAATATGGTTTTTGTTTGTGTGGTTTTCTTTGTTCATTTTTAAGATATCTGTAGTTTTTTATATATATATATATATATATATATAAAAATAATAGTATAATTAAACTTTATGGTCTAGAAAAAAATCAAACATACAATATAAGTAATTGTTTTAAAATAATCTTATCTAATATAACACGAAGAAAATAGATGAAAAGAGGTGAAAATTGTTGCAATTTCACAATTCATAATTTTTAAACAATCTAATCTAATCTAATAAGAAGAAAATAACAAAGGCACATATTTGTTGAATGAGATGAAAGTGCAATAAAAATTGCTGTAAAATCTAATCTAAAAAAGATCAAACATACAATATAATTACTTGCTTTAAAATAATACAATCTAATAAGAAGATAATAGGTGAAAGTGCTGTAAAAATTATTGATTTTTCTTGATATGAAAAAATCAAATATACAATATAATTAATTATTTTAAAATAATCTAATCTAATCTAATAAGAATAAAATAACAAAGGCAAATATATAGAGAAGAAGATGAAAGTGCTACGGAAATTGTTGTAGTTTCTTGGCTTATAAACATTGGTATGTGATGTTGCATGTGAGATGATAACAGTTATAAATAGAGTTCTATTTAAATAAGAATAGTATAATTAAACTTTGAAACTAATTATGCAGTACCGTGAACTACTTGAATTTTAGTTGGTGGGAGAACACCACGTTGTGTCCTCATATCGGAGCCGTTTGTTTTAATTTTCCTTTTTTATAATTTTGAGAATGATTTTCTCTCTTTAATTTATTTGGTGGATTTTGCAAATACCATGTCCACATTATGTACATTTGTAGGTCTGCGTTGTTCTAGGGTTTGACCTCTGGGACGAACATTATTTGTCTCACTAATTTATTTGTTTTTTGCATATACGTCATTTATCTTGTATATATTTGTAAATTTGGCATTTAATAATTTTATTTAGGTTTACATTTCAATTTAAACTATATTCTTATCTATATACTATGCATATCCACTAAAAATTCATCAATTCATCAACTTACTCTTACTTAATGGATTAATTTGAATCTTAAGGGCATTTTTGTCTACCAAAAGATTTTTCTGAACTCGTGCTTTTAAAGAGATTACGAGTTCCGAAAAATCTTTTGGTAGACAAAAATACCCTTGAAATTCAAATTAATCTATTAAATAAGAGTAAGTTGATAAATTGATAAATTCTTATTGGATATACATAGTTTAATTATACTATTATTATTTAAATAGAACTATATTTACAATTGTTATCCTCTCACATGCAACATCACATACCAATATTTATAAGCCAAGAAACTACAATAATTTCTGTAGCACTTTCATCTTCTTCTACATATATTTGCCTTTGTTATTTTCTTCTTATTAGATTAAATTAGATTATTTTAAAATAATTAATTATATTGTATATTTGATTTTTTTCATATCAAGAAATATCAACAATTTTCACAGCATTTTCGTCTTATTAGATTAGATTAGATTATTTTAAAGCAAGTAATTATATTGTGTGTTTAATCTTTTTTCAGATCATAAATTACAATAGTTTTCATAGCATTTTTATCTCCTTCAACAAATATATGTCCTTATTATTTTCTTCCTATTAGATTAGATTAGATTGTTTAAAAATTATGAATTATGAAATTGCAATAATTTTCACATCTTTTTATCTATTTTTTTGTATGAGATTAGATTAGATTAGATTATTTTAAAGCAATTACTTATATAGTATGTTTGATTTTTTTTTCAGATCACAAAGTTTAATTATACTATTATTTAAATCGATATTGTTTGTATACAAATCAAAGAGAATCTTACACATCTTAGATCTTAATACCAATTGTAATATTTACACATGGGTGTTGGTTAAAATAAATTTTATGTATGGGCTTAACTTATATAATCTTACTTTAATCGGATTAGATAATTTAAATTTTTAACACCTAAACTCTTCCACATAACCAGAACAGAGTGGCAATGCTATGAAGAAAACAAACAAAAACCATATTAATAACCCACACACACCCATTGTTTTCAAAACTATCATTCTCCATCTCCATCTATTATATATCCACATACCAAATTAAGCTTCTGGAGTTTCCCCTCACCGACTATGCCATTGATCAACCCTCATTTTTCCTTTGTACTTAAATTGTATAGCATTCATTGTGATGAGGACTCACATGGGTCCTCTACCTGTCTTGAGCGTCCAATAAAAAAATAATGTACTAAGCATTATAATTAATTAATAATGACATCCCATCATTATAAACAAACTAAGTAAAGATTAATAATTCTTAAGAATGTACTATGTTCCCCTATCTTCTATTGCACACTTGTTAGTTGTTTATTCCTAGCCCCAAGAGATTTTTAAAATAATCATCTATTTCATAATTTTTAAAAATATTTAAATAAAATTTATGACAAATGTAACAATCTATGTTTATAGATTTTAACTTAAAATGAACCTGACTTATTTTATAGTAAAAAAATAAACAAAAAATAATTTTAATAGTTAACAACGTGCATTGTATGTGCACAAGAACTAGTGTGTGTGTGTGTGTCTATATATATGTGTGTGTGTGTGTGAGAGAAAAATAGGTATGCTTGGTACCAAGCACAAATTTTTGCGTTTGGTAGTGAGGTGGCATATTCCCCTCAACTCATTG
>NW_017973121.1:0-7434 GCF_001876935.1 Asparagus officinalis | reverse complement strand
GCTTGTTGTTTGCGTCGGGAACGATTTTCATTGTAGCTTCCATTACAAAATTTTCTTTACAAAGAAAAAATATTAGGGTGCTCATTAGAAACACGCGCAGAAACTATTTATTAATCTCTGCTTACATAAGATCTTTGTCTGTGCCAGAAACGCTTTGATTCGTGGACCACCGATTCAACGATCCAAGTTGATCGTGAAGAAGGTTTAATGTTGATGTTTCGACGTGAAAACAAGAATAAAAGTAAATATCTTAGCCAAGTAAGATAGATATCCTTCTAAAGATCAAATTAATGTTTGAACTTGAGGAAATAGCAAATGGATCTTGAGATTGCTTGGAAACGATGAAGACTCTCTCTCTCTCTCTCTCTCTCTCTCTCTCTTATTCACTCTCTCTCTCTCTCTCTCTCTCTCTCTCTCTCTCTCTCTCTCTCTCTCTCTCTCTCTCTCTCTTGTTCAAAATTCGCTAAAACGCCATGCCTCTTCTCTCATATCTACTTGCCCTCGTGCATATGAGTGCCAAAAGGGTATTTATTGCCTTTGAAAGTCGTTACTGGAGATAAGAAGCTGAAACAAACCCTAACCGACAACCCCTTTGGGCGAGACAATATTTACTGTCTCGACCAAAGGGAGTGGTTCCAGGCAGTTTGTAATCGTCGCCCAATCTGTTAAATACCGTGATTTTTAGGTATTATGGGCGGATTTTTAGTTTGTAACGGCCTCTTCATGTTTATGGATGTTCCCAGATAATTATGGAGCCGTGTAGACCGCTCGAAACTGATCAAAACTATTAACAAACAAGTGCAACTATCTCGCAATTGGCGAGACAGCTTACACTGTCTCGGCCACCGAGATGGTGTACGCAGTCTCACCAATTATGAGACATGTACAAATCCCGTCGTATTGTCGTTTTGCGCATTCCTTTGCTTCTTTTGGCATCGGATGATTCCCTTTGACTTAGAGGATAACGTTCTTCGTCTTCACTTTGTCTCGAGCTGTATTTAGAACCTATATGTAATTTTTAACGCCTACACTTAGTACAAGCATACATTTTGTGCTTGGTAGTGAGGTGTTCTATTCCCATCCACTCATTCTAATTCCTAACAACTCCCCAACCCATGTGAATATGGGCCCCGGTTTTAATGAATGAAGGAGAATATGTCATCTCACTACCAAGCACAAAAACTTGTGCTTGGTACCAAGCATACCATATGTATTTCGTTATTATTTCTATAGGTACCCGTTATGATGATATATAATATTATAAATGAAAATTGATGTTTATTAGATATGCTCATCTGAGTCCGCTAATATAAGGTAGTAGTGTAAGTAGCTTATTTTTTGCGGTACGCTACGTACCTCATGTATAGTAGAGTTCATGCTATGTGGTACCAAGTGCACTAATAAGTTATGTCTTGGTATTGTCTTTTTACATGAGGTGGTGACACACTGCCCTTCCATCACTTCAAATGTGGAACAATTTCACATTGCTAGTGAGGGTGGATGAGGATCTGAAACATCACTACGCAGTAGTATAATAATTTATATCTTGGTCCAAGCCATACTCATCTCATCTCTCTTCTCATCTGTCTCTCTCGTCTCATGCTAACTGAACGCTGATGGCTGAGTAGGTTCATCGAGGCTATATACAGACCGGTTTAGCATATGATTAGCATACGTAACTTTATAATAATACGTAGTATTTTTGCGGGTAATGATACCTCTATCTAGGCGTTATATCATTTAGTAATTTTCGTTAACACGTGGCCTCACGGTATATAGTATCCGCTTCGCTTGATCGTAGCCTTTAGTATAGACATAGGGGCAATTATTTATACTATATAAGATAATGGGTATTCCTTTGCAAGGAGGGGATTTCCTCTGACGCTCTAAAATCCATGATTTTGAGGCGACATTTGTGGATGATCCGCTGTGTAAATTTTCATCTACCATATTTCTAAAGACCCCAACAACCAAGTTTGAGGAACACGTCGTCGTTTGACCCCTCCATGCGAGCCATGTGACGAAGAGTATTCTATTCATTCGAAGAACAGTGTAAAAATTAGATTAGCCGAGTGGTATGAAAGGAGTCATAACGCGACGGTTCCCCCAAACTTGTGTGGTTTGGGAGTTTAGGAATATGTAGATCAAGGGGTTCAACGAGTGTGAGGGCAGCCAATTGCTGGAATCATGGATTTTAGAGGGGTCAATGACGGAACAATCCCTTCTATGACAAGGCATACACATTAACTCTCTCTCTCTCTCTCTCCCTCTCTCTAGTAATATGATTCTAGTCATTACCAGTATTGATATATAGTTAGTTATAGTAACTGGTGTATAGCTATGATTATATATAAGCGAAGTGTGTTGATGAAGCTGAGTATATTCAGTCCACCGATTGCTCGCGTCTTTTATGTTTCCTCATCGCTAAAGAGAGAGAGATGACGAGGATGAGGCTGGAGATCGACACGATTCGAGGGTACGACATGCACGGAGTCGAGAAGAAGAAGCGAAATTGTATGCGAGATACAGTGCTCGTTATCCAGGTTCCTCCGCAGCCTGTTGCATGCCCCGGGCTTGAAGGTACGGCAATTTTTATGCTGCGTAGGTAAGATGTCTTAAACTCCTCATGCCACTCGTAAGTACCTCAAATTTCACAATCGCACCAGCTGCCCAAAGTGCCGCAATAAGGTGATGGTAAGCCAATAGACAATGGTAATACCACCTCGACGTAACTGAACTACCCACCCAGGAAACACAAATTCAGAGGGTTGTAGCTCCGATAACCTGCTCATAAATTGAGGATCGTCTACTCTCGGTCACCAACAACAACAAATGAGCCCACTATTCAGAGACAACTGCTATGTGGAGCGAGAGGAGAGGAGATATGTGTATTGCTGTTCTGACTGTCTCTATAAGAGAGGGAAAAAGTTCTCTTGCGGTCTCTGTAGTGAGGGTCCTACCTACGATACGGCCGTATATGTCTTGCCAATCTCAAGGTTCCCAGAAATTTCATTGCCGGGTACGTAAATGACGGAATGAGTCGAGAGTCCCATACTCTTTCCGCTGTCTGGAGAGAAGGACAGTGGTGAGGATATGGATCGAACAATCACTACCCGAAGCCCATACTACTAAATATTTATGCTCTTGATGCTAACAACCAACTAGCTTATATACGCAATATATTTCCAATTTATCTGCACCTCGAGATGCGTGCCTTATCTTTCGTTTCGGCCGGCACCGGTATTACATATCCTTGTTTTGTCGAGGAATTTCCGTACCTGTATTGAGAGGATAACTGCTAGGTATGCGCGACCCTCCATTAATAGTGTATATGATTACCATTGCTAGTGTATCAACCAAACCTCCCTTATGAGCATTTAATGTGTTATGGGTGTTAGCATTTTGAAACCAAACAGTATATCCAGTAATTTTTGTGGTAGAGGTGCACGGCTATGAGTATGCCTAGTGTAGATTCTGTTCCATTCATTTTGGAATCGCTGTTCAACTGCGGCGTCTTCTGGTACGTACGCCTGGAGGATATTCATCGTACTAGTCTGGATCGGAGTCATAAAGGTCGGGTATTGAAGTTTTTAGGTGCGTGCTTTGGTCGTACATATCTCTGAACGGTGCATAAGCTCTAAAATTTCCATTTCGATTTTGACATTTATTTGCTGCTTGGCTAATATGAGGTCCTCCATAATGGTATTTTGGCTAGGTTGCATCGGTGGTTTGGTCCCATGAAGCACTTCCGAGCTGGTTCGCCTTAATGCTAGAGTCCGGTGATGGATCGGTCAAAGATTATGTGGAGGGGCGATTTGCGGAATAAGAGGAATTACCGAGTATTTCGTCATCGGAAGTGAGTATTCGCTTCATGGACTTACCACGTTTATGTCGGTGAGAATATTAAGTAAGCGAGCGTTGTAATGATGCCAAACGGTACTTCCTTCTAGCTGAAAGCCTAGGAGATATCTTGTTGGGTCATCATTTACCGATAGAGCTGACTCGTTCTTGGCCTGGAGAAAATAGGGTTGGGCCGAACACTGAATAGCAATCGGAAATTGGCCTTTAAGGTTCGAACCGATGGTTGGTGAATGTCGGTAGTGGGTTAACTTCTGGGTAATTCATCCAATCTCGGAGGGCAGCTAAGGCTAACGGTCCCTATCCACATATTGGTTGGATTAAGCTGCGACTCGAGTGTTGGGCTATCGTGATTATATTGCGCAAGAGTCTGAAGTGAGTTGCTGGATGCTCTTCGATCACCAATATGCACGAAATTTGTGACGCCTCTCCGAGATTCTCTAGTGAAGGGGTGTCACTACTCGTCATCTCTCTGGGCCTCAATGTCACACTCCTTATCTCTGCGGTGGAACGAGTATACGCAATCAAACTCATAAGTGCGAACTTGGCTGGTTCGTCCCACTGCGTAGAATGAATACAGTGACAAGATTATATTGATGTCACCTCACGGCTAAACTCGACTACGGCCCAAAGCGCAGTAGTTTCTCTGCGTCGTGTTCTCTCGGCGAATCGCCAATGACCTTCTGCCTTTGATAGAGATTTATCTTACGTACCCCCAGCGTATTGGTAGCGTCTACCTGCCTCTAGTCTGCTGGCCGATGAGTAGCCACGACGTTCATCGACGGTTGCGGGGTACTAATAGGGGCTCAGGGGTATGGTGCCGGCGTAGCGAGGTAATGGGACCTTGCATGCGCTGCGGCGTTACCGGATTGGATATCGTTCAGTAGTATATACAGCGCTGTTCGTTCTGGTACTGAAGTGTCTGTTGCCTACTGAGCCAAAAGTTGCCTTGTTGGAGCAGGGTATGTACTAGGAGTCAACAGGCTTCTTGTGGAGATCTATGCACCTTGTTAGAGATGTGTATAAAACACTTGGTAAGTTGAACAGGCTCCTGTAAGGCTGCTATTCTGTATTATACACGTATTAACCCGTCCAAGCGGGGCTGTTGTAAAAATTTAATGTGTTTGAGAGAGAGGTCGGGGCGGTGGGACGACCCAGTGCCCCGTGATGGTGTGTGCTTCGAACAGCTCCATTCAAGCTGGGCTCTCAACTTTGCCTTTAAGAAAGGCGCCTTTTCCGTCTGAAATACGCTTCAAGAGCAGAGAACCGATGCGATTCTTCAAGGTGGACGTCTGAGAGTTATTGAGGGAAGGGACCCACGTTGTTCATAGATACGCTTTACCGGAAGTTGCGGGTAAGCGCAGGGCCTGGAGTTGACGAAGCCCGGAGTGCATCGCGTCTGCATTGGCGCATCTAAGGCTGATTTGTGTCTTTGGCATCCAGACTTTGCTCTAGACTCTTGTTGTGGTGTTTTTTGGCACCTTTTTCCTTCGTGCCGAGGATTACCTGTGGCCTTCCGCTGACAAGAATCGTGCGTCGTTAACGGGCTCAAGCAGCGAACGTGCGGCGATCGTTTCCGAGGAGAGGGTTCAGCGCCTCCTTAAGAAAGGACTTCGACACGGTGGTGCAGCGTTTGAGCGCCACAAGGCCCCTTCACTTGGTGAAGTGCAGGCCGCTGGGAAGGTTATGGTGTTGTGAAGAGGTTCCCAAAGCGCTTGTTGCAGAACGCACGAATCTCGGGCGGCTTGCTGCGTTTGCGAAGTCGGTGTAGAAGTCAGGGGAACGAGGAGGAACGCTGGCGGCATCGTCACGATGGCCGGGCTGCGTCGAATGCAGACTGCCAAAGCCTTGTAGGCAAAAGTGAGCGCGCGAGAGAGTATTTACGGGCGCCTTTTTGACGTGGATAATACGCCTCTTCGGGCAAGCACTTTGGTTCATCTTTTCGTACCAATGGCCAAACTCCGTTGACTCCTTCAAGGAGTCTGCCTCTCTTTTTCACCGGGGGTGAGCCCACCGAACACGTTGGATCTGGTTCTTTGGGAAGGCCGAGCGGATCGTTACCGAGGTAAGGTGGGTCAACTACTAAGCAGCGACGGCGGAGTAAAAGATCGTCGGTCTTGGGTCTTCAGGAATCGGTAAAGACCATGCGAATCTTCCTGAGAGGGAGGAGGCGGGGTGGTCTTGCACCTTGCACTAAGGACGAGGAGATCTGGAGGATGGAGGAGTGAGGAGACATGAACTCCTCGAACTTCTGGGCTGGTCGTATAACTGCAGTATCGAGGGGCCCTTCTTCGAGCACGCGGTGGATTCGGTTATGATCATCGGGCGACTATCTGTATCTAGTCTTTCCTTGCTGTCTGATATGTGTGTGTCTTGTCCCACTCGATGGTATCGCGGTCCCAGTGTTGGTTTGGGTGAAAGTTGCTATTTCATATTGATCGCAGGTCTGATACAACTTTAGTCGTTGGTACGAATAAACTTCGAAATGAAAGAAAAAAGTTGATGCTTTTAATGAAGATCCCTCTACACAATGAAAAATAAAAAAAGGGAGTTTTACCAAACTTTATTTCAGAACAAACGCAGAGATCGGGTTCATCGGTCTTCTGCTTAGCGTAGAATCTTCTGCCTGTGCCGGGTTTAATCTCGTGGACCTACCGGGTCGATCAAGATTGGATGGCGTGAAAAAATTAGGCAGGAGCTTCCGCGCCACGATATCCCCCATCCGCGAACTGGGGATCGAGAATGATCGTAGCTCTGTAGTTATTGCTCGGTCAACAGGAATGAGTATAATTCCACTGCTTCTGGTAAGGATTCACGGCGACAGACTGCTTTGAAAATTCTTAAGAGATTAACGGAATCGAGAAGTATAGATGCTGACGAAGGCTGTCTCTCGTCTGCGGTTGCGTTTGAAGGAGCAACCTGCGATGTCCCGACTCTCTCCTACGCTCCTCTCTAGAAATCCGTGCATCTTTAGTCTCTCAATCAGGCAGGGTGGTATACAACTAAATCTCTAAACAAATTCCTATGGATGTCTAAAGAACATTCGAAGGCTGCCAAGGGGGCTGGTTATGAGGATTTGTATAGGCTTCCATGGAGGTTTCGGCGGTTAATATACTGATCAAGAGAACCACCGTTTATCAAAAACACGTTCCAAGTTGTCTGAGGACAGTGCTATCTACGTCAGGTGTCTTCGCACGTATGTTGAGCGAGACAGTTTAATCGTACCTCTTCAGGTATTTTGGCATCTTAATCCTCTCTTTATCTCTAAGAAGACTCGGATGTTTGACGTGATCAAGATATTGTTGTTGGAAACTCTCATAAAGAGATATAGTCTACTTTCAGTGTTGTTGAGTAATTCTTCAATTCTAATCATCATTGGAGTCAGAAAGTTTTCGCCCTTTAAATGGTCCGAGACACCCTTATGGTGTCCTCGGCGGTTATTTTTGGTATACTTCGTCATAATTGATCCTCAAATGACCTGATTCCAGATTTGTTGAAAGCTGACCACAAAAGGTATCTTAATAAACTTCGAGCTGTTTGAGGTTCTTCAGATTCAAAGAGACGATCATTGGTTAG
>NW_017973120.1:32203-40389 GCF_001876935.1 Asparagus officinalis | reverse complement strand
TGCATGTTTCGACTCTTCTCTCTCTCATGTATGAACTCGTTCATACTCAAAACACATGGTATTATTCTCGTATACCATTTAATGATATTTATCATACTAAATATCCACATATCATAATTAATCACATATTAATTTTATTATTCATAAATTATCAGGGTTTTACATTCACCCCCCTTAAGAGAGTTTCGTCATCGAAATTCCGCAGTCGCATCTCAAAGCTCAAAAAAAATAGGAAAACACATTAAAAAGTTATAATTCATATTAAGAATCCCTTCTGCACACATCACATAGTATTAGCACATTAATATTTAAAGTTAACAACTTAGAATGCAAACATTCGCACCTTAATCCCTAACTAAAAGAAATGAGTACGTCGAGCGAAAAATCCAAACGAGGAACCTCCCGTATATACCATGTATTTCAAATGATTAAGGATCAGGTGACAATATCCCCATTCTAGTGTTAAAGATAAATATGAATGTGACTAAACAATCATAGATAATGATAACTTTCAAGTCATATAAGCATATCAACATCATAACTATCCAATCAGGTGCGGGTAGTCGCGACGAACATCCTCCTTGCGCTCCTAAGAAATCTCTTCGGCTCCTTGCCGGTTCCACGGAACTTTCACTAATGGAATGACTTTATTTCTAAGTTTTTTATTCTCTCTAGCAAGTATGCATACCGGTACCTCTACGGTATTCAAATCATCCTAAATCTCAATCTCTGGTGAGTCAATCACTCTCTGCTGCTCATTATCCCGCAGATGCTTCTTAAGCATCAAGACATGAAAGACATCGTGTACACTCGACATCGATGCTGGAAGACCTAATCTGTAAGAAATAGCTCCAATGCGCTCGATGATCCTGATAGGACTAACATATCTCGGGGCAAGCTTCCCCCTTCTACCGAATCGCTGAACGCCCTTCATCGGTGATACTTTCAACATAACTAAGTCTTCGACCTGGAACTCTAAAGGTCGTCTCCGCTGATCTGCATTGCTCATCTACCGACTCTGCACCGTAAGAATGCGCTCTCGAATTAATGCCACCTTCTTTGTGGTTTGCTCAACATATAGGCGATCTGCAAGGTCTCCCGTACAAAGCTTCATACGGTGCCATCCCGATGGTAGCTTGATAACTATTATTATATGCAAATTCAATTAGTGGGATGTGATCCTCCCAGCTATCCTAAAAATCTATAATGTACGCTCTCAGCATGTCCTCTATGATCTGATTCACCCTCTTGGTTTGACCGTCTGTCTGGGGGTGAAAAACACTGCTAAATGACAACTGACTGCCAAAAGCATCCTGGAAACTCCTCCAAAAATGAGATGTGAAGACTAAGCCCTAATCTGATACAATCATCCCTGGAACTCCATGCAATTTAACAATCTCCCGAATGAAGATCCTCGCATACGTATCTGCCATATAAGTCGTCCTCACAGGTAAGAAATGTGTGGACTTAGTCAATCCGTCCACTATAACCCAAGTAGAATCATTTCCTTTCTTTGTCTTGGGCAACCCCATTATGAAATCCATGGAAATATCTATCCACTTCCACTCAGGAATGTGTAAAGGCTGTAGGGTTCCTGTAAGTATCTGATGTTCTACCTTAACTTGTTGGCATGTATAACATTTAGCCACATAATCTGTAATCTCTCTGCGTATACCACTCCACAAAAATTGCCTCTTTAGATCCTTGTACATTTTCGTCGTGCCTGGGTGCACTGTATATTTGTTGTGATTAGCCTCGTCAAAAAGTTCCCTCTTCAGCTGTAGATTGTTCGGCATAACGATCCTATCATTCATCCTCAGGCCTCGATCTACTCCAATAGTCCAATCATCCTTGGGTTTTTTGGAGATCTCCCCCTTGCGAGTTTGAATCCAAGAATCCTCTAACTGAGCTCCGACTACTCTATCTCTCCAAGATGGCTGTACAGATAACGCTCCTAAGAACACACGGCTCTTTCCAATCTCTGGCTTGAAATCAAAATGGCTGAGGGTATAAATATCCTGATATAGAAGCTGCTAGCCCACGACGACGCTTTCTGCTCAACGCGTCTGCTACCACGTTCGCCTTTCATGGATGGTACTGAATAGAAAAATCATAATCTTTAATAAATTATACCCATCGCCATTGCCTCTGGTTGATTTCTTTCTGTGAGAAGAGGTACTTCAAACTCTAGTGATCTGTGAATAACTCAAACTGCACTCCGTACAAATAATGTCTCCATGCCTTCAGTGCAAAGACCACTGCTGCTAGCTCCAAATCATGCGTGGGATAATTCTGCTCATGAGTCTTCAACTGTCTCGAAATATAAGCTACGACTCTTTGGGTCTGTATCTATACACCGCCAAGACCCGATAAGGATGCATCAGTGTAGACAACAAAAGTCTTATCACTACCAGGAATAACCAATACTGGTGCTGAAGTCAACTTAGTCTTCAGTGTCTCAAATACCTTCTGGTACTCTATGCTCCAAATGAACTGTACACCCTTCTTAGTAAGGCGTGTAAGTGGTGTGGCAATCTTCGAGAAGTCCTGAATGAATTTTCTATAATAGCCTGCCAAGCCTAAGAAGCTACGAATCTCGGTAACTGTCTTCGGTGGCTCCTAATCAAGTACGGCTTCTACCTTAGCTGGATCTACTACAATACCCTCTCGACTGATAACATGGTCCAAAAATCTGACCTCTGATAACCAGAATTCATATTTGCTAAACATAGCATACAACTGGTGCTCTCTCAATATCTTTAATGCTAACCTCAGATGCTGCTCGTGCTCTGCCTCTGACCTCGAGTAGATAAGAATATCGTCGATGAAAACTATCAAAAATTGGTCTAAGTACGGACGAAAAACCCGGTTTATCAAATCCATGAATACTGCTGGTGCATTGGTCAGCCCAAACGGCATGACAAGAAACACGAAAGACCCATATCGAGTCAAGAAAGCGGTTATGAGAATATCCATCTCCCGAACTCGTAACTGATGATAATCGGAATGAAGATCTATCTTTGAAAAACACTATGCTCCCTACAACTGGTCGAACAAATCATCGATCCTCGGTAATGGGTACCTGTTACGGATAGTGACCTTGTTCAACTCGCGATAATCTATACATAATCGCATACTCCCGTCATTCTTCTTCACAAAGAGGACCGGTGCTCCCCATGGAGAATGACTCTATCAAATGAAGCCCTGAGACAACAACTCATCTATCTAGATCTGTAGCTCTCTCATCTCAGCAGGCGCCATACGGTAAGGAGCTCGGGAAATCGGTGTGGTGCCTAGCTGCAACTCTATGAAAAACTCGACCTCTCTCACTGGAGGTAATCCTGATATGTCCTGGAAGGCATCCTGGTAATCTGAGACTACTCGTATCTCACTCAAATCTGCGCCCCGATCCCGCAATATCACCTCCTCTACGTACGCCAGAAATGACTTCGTAAACTGGTTGCCTCTAGAGGTAGCTACCACTAACTCAGATCCATCATATGCTCTCAAACTGACGGTTTTCACAAAACAGTCAATACTCATATGGTAGGAGGATAGCCAATCCATACCAAGAATCACATTGAATTCAAACATATGCAACATGATCAAATCAATCGCGAACTCAGAATCGTCCAAGCTAACAATGCATCTTCTACAAATACTCTCTAACAGAGACATCTCTCCCAACGGAGTAGATACAGATAAAAGGAAATCTAACGGCTGAGCTACAAGACGAAGTCTAATCAAAAAATCATAGGAGATAAAAGAATGCGAAGCGCTAGAATCAAAAAGTATACATGCTGGAAAGGAGTTCACACGAAACGTACCGTCCACCACAGCTCCGCTCGCGCCATGATCGTGAGGAACAACTACATATACTTTACTGGTCTGCTGCTGTGCATCACCTGGAGTGAATGGTGCCATCTGCCTCTGTTGAATCTCCTGGACCGCTCGAACCTGTCCCTCTATCCTCGAAACTGCTAGAGGTGCCTTAATCCTCGCCTGCTGGCCCTGACCACGTCCCTGAGTATGGTTCTGCTGATGCTACTGAGTCCTACCCTGCTGGCCTGCTGTGGGTGCGCTGCGGTACTCAACTGCTCGGTTCCCAATCTTGTTATAATTATAACAAGCTCCCTAGAATCGGCGTTGCTGCTACGCTCTCTGGTCCTGCTGATATCCCTTCTTATGAGGACCCTGATGATGCGGACCCTTACCCTGCTGCTGGGGTCCTCCTGAGCCTCCAAATGGTCTCTTTCCTTTTCCTTTGTCCTCGGACTGTCCTAACTTACCATTGTCCTTGCCCTTGTTGAATATGGCTGTATCCGTCTATTAAGCCAAGGCAGCATCTGCCACATCCCGCACTGAATGAAACCTCTGAGATACTATATACCGACGCAACCCTGGATGAAGTCCCATCAGGAACATCTGAGCCTGTTGCTCCTCTATGTGGCACATGCCGGTGAATCTAAGCAATGACATGAACTTACTCTCGAAGTCCATGACAGACATATCTCTCTGCTCTAATCGAGCCAGCTCTAACTTTTTTCCGGCTTTCACTGCAGCCGAAACATACTGCTCATCAAACAGATATATAAAGGTCTCCCACGAAACTATCATCCTCTACTCTGGAGTGAAACGAAGTCAATACCATCCTCCCACATCGCCCTTGAGGCTGAAAGCCGCTAGCCTCTACTTCTGCACCGAATTAACATTCAGCATATCCAAGATGTTGCTCACATCCCCTTTCCACTTGTGTACAACAATAGAATCCGTCGAACCGTGGAACTCTGGTGCTTTCAACTTTTAATACCTCTCAACTAAATGAAGCCAAGCCTCCTGATCAACTGCTCCGTCATCAACTGGTGGTGTCAGTGGGACCACTGATGCCCTCTCTGGTATTTACTCCCAAATAGATGACTCTTGAACGGGTGCCTCTTCATGAACAGAAGTCTCTGGACGAACCTGGGCTGCTAACTGCTCCTCAATAGCCACCATACGAGCTGCCAATGGTGCTATGAGATCCACTAAGTACTGCGGAGCCTGCTGTGGCTCGGGTTCCCTATCTTCCTACTCAACTCCCTGAGCACGAGTAACTCGAAGTCCACGACCTCTTCCTTACATCTATAATTCCAAAGTAAAGGTTATTACGCAGTACATAGGATCTCAAGCATGAAGCATATAACATATACCAATAAGTAAATCGTATCACATATATCTCATATCATGCTTATTAGTCAAGCAAATAGTTAATAATAAAAAAAATTGTAGATTTTCCTCGTACATATATATAATACGCTCTCACTCATACTAGGGATTCCTAGCGGAATGTATATATGATTCCTAGGAAACTCTATCCTAACTCCACGATATGACACAGGAATGATCCTCAGGATATTAGAACTATAGCTCTGATACCAACTGTGACGCCCTAGGGTTCACACAAGGCTGTAGTCCCAGGTAAAACCCGGATTGTCAAACCTGCCAAGCACACCAAACACTATATTACGACATGTTTCACCATCATAATTATTATCTCTCTAGTGGAAATAATAAATAGATGAAGGTACAGACATGTAAATATTCGAAATCGAACAACACTGAAAATATACAAAGAAGAAGCATAAGAAATATTAATAATGAGCCCAACTAGAATGAAGTAGATATATCTCTGAGTCTGAACTGAATCTCAAATACAATGAGTCAAATAAACAAAGTCTTACAATAACTCTCAACTCTATGAAATAAAATATCAATCTAGAGTCTGAAAATAATCAGCTACATGTGGAGTTCTGCAATAACTACAAATTATAACAAATAGCTAAACGAAAAACTAAGATGTCCCATCAACCTGCGACTCTCCGTGCGCCGGACCCGCTACCTAAAAAGGGGGGGGAAATAACGAGTGTCAAAGCGCTAGCGAGATCATCACTACCTCTCCCCAGGGAAAGTGATAGGAATATATAGAAAATAGAGTTAGTACATACATATATCAAATCATTCATATAACTCTCTATGAATGAAAAACAAATAATCAATGATGAATACCCCAATCTCCAACATAAAGATAATCATCTTATCTCGAACTACGTCCGAGTGACCTGCTCTAATATAAGAGGATATCAACAACTGCTAAAACAAATATATCTACCGTTCATAACGGGTGTATCAAAATCTCTTTAAAAACATTTTGAAAACTAGGAGGGGGATTAGCAGAGATGATACTCGCCTGGGGTTATAGGAAAAACTTGTTAGAAGCAACGTCGAAGGAGATCCCCACTCCAAAAGCTAAAAATCAACAAAAACCCAACTTGAAAGCCTTCAATCTTCTCCAAGAAATCAAACTAGGATTTGGGGGGTTTGGTGGCTATTAGGGTTCTTAGGAATACTGATAAAAGCGTGAAAAACTCATATATATATATATTTTGGCTATTTATGCATGTTTCGACTCTTCTCTCTCTCATGTATGAACTCGTTCATACTCAAAACACATGGTATTATTCTCATATACCATTTAATGATATTTATCATACTAAATATCCACATATCATAATTAATCACATATTAATTTTATTATTCATAAATTATCGGGGATTTACACATGAGACCTAAAAAGATTGATTTGAGGGTCCCTTAATCTCTTTTGATAATTGACTATCCTACTGCATACCTTGAGTTGTAATTCCCTACAAGAGTAACAGAGGTTGAGGCCCTGGAAGTTGTTTTCTCCGGCGTCCCTCCGACTCTCAAGTCAGTGATGGATCTAATTAATGTGAAGAAAAAAAAATAGAGAATTCTCACTAAGTGTTTTGGGTGTAAAACTGCCTACCTTAGTATGATGGAAATAATCATTATTTATAGAGGATTTATGGGGCACATTGGTAATTTAGCTGAGTTCGTGTAGTGGATGGCTCAGACCATGCTTTACATGTGTCGGCAGCCAGTTGAACGAATTGCCCTTGCAATAGTGACGAGACTATTGGAGTAATGACTCGTGTGAGTAGCTTTGAAGGCTCTAGCCCAAAAGGTCATAATGACTCCCACGATGCATTCATGTCTATTTATGAATTAAATGCGATGTGACTTTTGACAACGTTTGGCCAGCTGGCCCACTGTTCAAGACGCACCGAGTGAACGACTTTCGTCTCGAGTCCGGTTCGTGAAGCATGTTGGCTGCTTTAGCATTAGGGTCGTGCTTACAGATGTTTTGAGAGATGACCAACTGATGACTACAGGTGGCCTCCTCTCGAGGCTCTATTAAACTTAGTAATCTTCAGGATATTACATGCATAAGCTTAGTTTATAAATTTTAGATCTTCTATCTATAATATAAATAACTCTATTTTTATAAGAATGATTGTAAGAATATCATTTACTGCAAACGCTTCCGGATATGATTTCTATCAGAACTGGTCGCATGCAGCAACCGTTTCTGATAGGAATGGTGGTCAGCACATCCCAGGTACAGGTACTTGTATTTTGGTCTTTGCGGACAATTTGGTATCCCGATCCAAAATTGCCTTGTGTTTCTCATATAATCCTCAGACAAGGACACGAACACACGGACTCAATAGTTGCTGTATACATAGGTCTGGAGCGATGCTAGCCACATTGGAGACGTTCCGAGAAAAAGTGCGCACCTGTCAAACTACTTTTGGATCAACGTCATTCTCCTTCTGCAAAATCGCTGCATGAAAAGAACCCCACCGAGATTTGGTATAATTTTAAGGAAAATGATTTTCTTCTCTTTTAGTAGAAAATGGATAGGTTCTCATATAGATCCCGCTGCCTCCAGATTCAAGCATGTATAGTTTGAAATGGAGATCCTCGAAAAGACGGCATTATAAAGTAATCCTCTAATTATCACAAATTACGCAAAATATATAAGTCAAAATCTAACTCGAGAAGGATTAATTATCCACCGAAAACATCTTAATCTTTGTTTGATACTTAGACGCCACGCTTTTTAATGGTCAAGTTCTTGATGCGGTGGTTGTGACCTGATTTCACTTTGCTCCCGCGGGAGCTACGCTGGGCTTTTTTCAACATTTTTCGGTTTGTCTTCGCCTTAATTTGGTTCACCTAACACGCGTCGGCTACAGAAACGCCCTCCCTCGCATCGGAATAAATTCTAGAAACAAATGATCGAGTTTGGATGAGAAGTGATAAAACACTTTTGCACGCCTGAT
>NW_017973120.1:0-32177 GCF_001876935.1 Asparagus officinalis | reverse complement strand
GGTGTTCACGTGGGCTCCCACGTGAAAACGTAAACAAGGAGACAAACTAATGGGAGAATAAAATGAGCACCCACGGGAGTACATCATAAGATCACCTGCTGGATTAGACCCGCTTCCCTACAGCATAAGATGTAATGAAAAAATATAAATTATCTGTAGAGAATATGTAATACTAATTAGGAATGAATTAGAATTTTCTTTTCTTTCTTTTCTTTTATTTTGATGAGAAGAAATATTATTCAGAGGAGGCCCGTGCCAATAGAGGAGACCTGAGTTCATGAAGCCCTAACGCACTCAGGAGGCATAATAAGTAGAAGTGCTAAAATGTATCCGTATCCGAGGAAAAATCTCTAACCGTATTCGTTAGAATATGAATATAGTTTCTCAAATCTATAACGCATAGGATATGGTTATGAATATGATTTTATAGTGGAATATCAGGACCGTTTCCAAAATATTCAAATACATATTGGTCATACTGTTGCAATACTTTTAATAGTTGGATTAATGGATTTGAGGTTAATTTTGATGACCAACATGTCTAATCTTAGCTTTTCAGATAAAATAAACATCTTAATTAACTTTTTTATATCACACGTGGAATATCAGGACCGTTTCCAAAATATTCAAATACATATTGGTCATACTGTTGCAATACTTTTAATAGTTGGATTAATGGATTTGAGGTTAATTTTGATGACCAACATGTCTAATCTTAGCTTTTCAGATAAAATAAACATCTTAATTAACTTTTTTATATCACACGATACTTATCGTATGCTCTGTGGCTGCCACCAAAGGTGGATCCTCCACATCAGAAAATAAGTTAGGTTATCATTTACCCTTTGGAGGTGACGGGTACTATTCACGAGTACAGTACTGTTCACAAATACAGTATTATTCACAAGTACGATACTATTCACGGATACGATTACTGTTCATAAATACAGTTACTATTTACGTGAAATAGTAAGAAGTTACTGTTCGTGGTAGAAGCAATGGCGGCGAAGTTCAAGATCGAGAAATTCGACGGGAGTAATTTCTCACTGTGGAAGTTGAAGATAAAGGCTATCTTGAGAAAAGATAATTGTCTGGCGGCCATTGGTGCAAGGCCGGACGACATCACAGATGATAAGAAGTGGAACGAGATGGACGAAAATGCTATTGCAAATCTCCATCTGGCATTAGCAGACGGGGTGCTGTCAAGCATAGAGGAGAAGAAGACAGCAAAGGAGATCTGGGATACTCTAACAAAGCTATATGAGGCGAAATCCATGCACAATAAAATCTTCTTAAAAAGGAGACTTTACACTCTGAGGATGGCGGAATCTACATCGATGACCGACCACATCAACACCCTAAACACACTGTTCTCCCAACTCACAACGTTGGGATATACAGTTGGTGCGAATGAACGTGCAGAACTTCTACTTCAGAGTCTACCTGACTCGTATGATCAACTCATCATCAACCTGACGAACAACGTCCTCACGGACAATCTAGTCTTCGACGATGTTGCAGCCGCTGTTCTGGAGGAAGAAAATCGGCGCAAGAACAAGGAAGACAGGCAGACAAGTTCGCAGCAAGCGGAGGCCTTGTCGGTGACGAGAGGAAGATCAACGGAACGTGGCTCCAGTGGGAGTCATGCCCATGGTAGATCGAAATCACGAAGTAAGAAGAATATCAAATGCTACAACTGTGGCAAAAGAGGGCACGTCAAATCGGAGTGTTGGCACAACAAGAAGAGTGGAGATAAAAAGTCTTCAGAGCCATCAACATCTCAAGGATGCGTTGTCAGCACGTCAGAGGATGGTGAAATTCTATTCAGTGGAGCAACCACTGTTGATGAAGGCAGAAAGAAGTTTGCTGATGTCTGGCTTCTAGATTCAGCAGCCTCTTGGCACATGACCTCTCGGAGAGATTGGTTTCACAAATATGAACCTATCTCAGGAGGATCTGTATTCATGGGGAATGATCATGCCTTGGAGATTTGTGGTATTGGTACTATCAAAATCAAAATGTTTGATGGTATAATACGCACCATTCAAGATGTGCGACATGTGAAGGGCTTGAAGAAGAATCTATTGTCTTTGGGACAATTAGATGAGCTCGGGTGCAAGACTCATATAGAAAATGGAGTCATGAAGATTGTTAGAGGGGCGCTTGTGGTGATAAAAGGAGAAAAGATAGCTGCAAATCTGTACATGCTCAAGGGAGAGACTCTGCAGGAAGCTGATTCATGTGTGGCATCAACCAGCCGTGGAGAAGAACAAACCATGATGTGGCATCGCAAGCTAGGCCACATGTCAGAACGAGGCTTGAAGGTTCTCTCCGATCAGAAACTGCTTCCTGGACTTAATTCGGTAGCTCTTCCATTTTGCGAGCATTGTGTTACAAGCAAGCAGCATCGACTGAAGTTCAACACATCGAGTTCTAGAAGCAAGGCTATTCTGGAACTGGTTCATTCTGATGTATGGCAAGCACCAGTTACATCCTTAGGAGGAGCAAAGTACTTTGTGTCCTTTATTGATGATTACTCCAGGAGATGTTGGGTGTATCCTATCAAGAAGAAGGCGGATGTGTTCTCAGTCTTTAAAGCCTACAAAGCGCGGGTCGAGCTTGAATCTGAGAAGAAGATCAAGTGTTTGAGGTCAGATAATGGAGGAGAATACACAGACGGTGAATTCCTAGCATTCTGCAAGCATGAAGGCATCAAAAGACAATTCAGTACGGCTTATACTCCTCAACAAAATGGAGTGGCGGAGCGGATGAACAGAACTCTGTTGGAAAGAACAAGAGCTATGTTGGCTACTGCAAATCTGGAAAAAGTCTTTTGGGCGGAAGCAGTAAAAATCGCTTGTTATGTGGTGAATCGATCTCCATCAACTACAATACAATTGAAGACACCGATGGAGATGTGGACTGGCAAACCAGCTGACTATTCCAACCTCCATATATTTGGAAGTCCAGTGTACGTAATGTACAATGCCCAAGAAATTACAAAGCTGGATTCAAAATCCAGAAAATGCATATTCTTGGGGTATGCTGATGGAGTAAAGGGGTATCGCCTGTGGGATCCCACTGCCCGCAAGGTTATCATCAGCAGAGATGTTATCTTTGTAGAGAACCAACTACAAAGTGAAGAGAAAGAAAGCAGTTCGAGGAAGGACTCAGAGACTGTAGCTGTTCAGGTAGAAGATAATCTGAATTCTTCTGAAGCGACACCGGAGCATGATGTACAAGAACCAGTCGAGGCCGAGGCTCCAGAAGTTCGAAGGTCAACTCGTGAGAGAAGACCACCGACTTGGCACTCGGAGTATATTACGGAGAGTAATGTTGCATACTGTCTTCTAACAGAAGATGGAGAGCCATCAACTTTTCATGAAGCTATAAATGGCACAGATGCATCTTTGTGGATGGCAGCAATGCAGGAAGAAATTGAAGCTCTCCATAAGAACAAGACTTGGGAACTTGTGTCACTGCCACAAGGAAGAAAGACCATTGGAAACAAATGGGTCTACAAGATCAAGCGAAATGGCGATGATCAAGTGGAGCGGTATCGTGCTAGATTGGTGGTAAAAGGATATGCTCAGAAAGAAGGTATTGATTTTAATGAAATATTTTCTCCTGTAGTGCGACTAACAACAGTCCGAATAGTCCTGGCTATGAGCGCTATATTTGACTTACATCTAGAGCAGCTAGATGTGAAAACAGCATTTCTTCATGGAGATCTTGAAGAAGAAATTTACATGCTCCAACCAGAAGGTTTTGAAGAAAAAGGAAAAGAGAACTTGGTTTGCAGATTGAACAAATCTCTGTACGGTCTAAAGCAGGCGCCGAGGTGTTGGTATAAGAGATTTGATTCATTCATCATGAGCCTTGGATACAACAGACTTAATTCAGACCCTTGTGCATATTTCAAGAGGTTTGGTGAAAATAACTTTGTTATCTTATTGTTGTATGTTGACGACATGTTGGTTGCAGGCCCCAACAAAGATCGTATCCAAGAATTAAAGGCTCAGTTGGCTAGGGAATTTGAAATGAAGGATTTAGGATCTGCAAACAAGATTCTAGGGATGCAAATTTACCGAGACAGAATTAATAGGAAGATTTGGCTTTCTCAGAAGAACTATTTAAAGAAAATCTTGCGACGCTTTAACATGCAAGATTGTAAGTCAATTTCTACCCCACTTCCTGTTAATTTCAAGTTATCCTCCAGTATGAGTCCTAGCAGTGAAGAAGAGAGGATGGAGATGTCTCGAGTGCCGTATGCATCAGCAGTGGGAAGCTTAATGTTCGCGATGATTTGTACAAGACCAGACATTGCACAAGCAGTGGGAGTGGTTAGTCGATACATGGCGAATCCTGGTAAAAAGCATTGGAATGCTGTAAAGAGGGTTCTAAGATACATTCAAGGAACCTCAAATGTTGCATTATGTTATGGGGGACAGAAGCAGAGTATGTAGCAGCTACACAAGCTAGTAAAGAAGCGATGTGGTTGAAGATGGTGATGGAGGAACTCGGCTATGAACAAAAGAAGATTTCTCTATTTTGTGACAGTCAGAGTGCTTTGCATTTGGCAAGAAATCCAGCCTTTCATTCAAAGACCAAGCACATTCGAGTTCAGTATCACTTCGTTCGTGAGAAAGTGGATATGTAGCAGCTACACAAGCTAGTAAAGAAGCGATGTGGTTGAAGATGGTGCTGGAGGAACTCGGCTATGAACAAAAGAAGATTTCTCTATTTTGTGACAGTCAGAGTGCTTTGCATTTGGCAAGAAATCCAGCCTTTCATTCAAAGACCAAGCACATTCGAGTTCAGTATCACTTCGTTCGTGAGAAAGTGGAAGAAGGAACAGTGGATATGCAGAAAATACACACCAAGGACAACCTAGCAGATTTTTTAACAAAAGCAGTCAATACTGACAAATTCATTTGGTGTAGATCCTCTTGTGGTCTGATGGAGACGTAAGCAACATGAAGATGGCAAGATAGAAAGAATGGTGTGAAGATATGATTAATGCTCAATCAAATCTTCAAGTGGGAGATTGTCAGGCGCCTATCAATCACCGAAAGCAGCCTCATATTTTTGACAAGAGCACCCACCTTTTGACAAAGGAAAAAGAAAACAAAATGGTGGGGCCCACTGCTACAGTAAAATATTAATATTTTATTATGCATAGTGTTTTTTAAAAAACTATAAATAGGGCTCCAAATCCTTAAGGAAATCTCATCCCAGAAACAACTTCTTATATAAGAAGAGTGAGAGAGAAAAAATAGAGAGAGTTTCTCCTTGTAAAGAGAGAGTTTGTAACTCCAGAGTTTTCTCTTCATAGTAGATTCTTCTATCCTTGCCCGTGGACGTAGGCAATCAAGTGCCGAACCACGTAAATCTGTGTGTCCAACATTTTATCTCTACTTTTGCTCTACTATTGCTGCGACCCTGCTCTATTGGGCCCCGGGTTTGTCCCAACAAGATCCACAAATATATTCTCATTTGTATCTGGTTTTTGCGGATGTGGATATGAATTATCTTGCTGAGGTATATCCACATATATATCCGTATTAGTGATAGTTAAGAGGACATAGATATGATAAGTATCATATCCGAGTCGTAACCAGCCTGAGTGCACCCCTAATCATAAGATATTACATCTCAGAATTGATACACTCATGAAACATGGAATGAATATCACTATCATTAGCTATTTTAGGAAGGTAGAGAATAATTGTAAAGTGATATAAATTAATTAAAGGAGTTAAACAAGTTACAGCTAAATTACTAGATTGATATTTTTCTTCTCTTATAGTTTGATATTTGCTTCTAGTTTCGATTATATTTTGTTTTTTCTAAGCCAAATGTGCAATTAGACTCATAGCTTTACCATCGAAGAAAGAAAACGACAAAACCTCTTTCCTCCTAGCAATTTTAGGTCACCCAAGCTTTCTCTTCCTAGCTAGTTCTTAGTTGATGAAAATAATCTTTCTGACATTTTCTTCATGAATAAGATATGTATAATATTAACCACTAGGGCATGAGCGCAAGTGGTTAGGTGACGGTTTTCTTTAGGATGAACGTCCACTAACTGCCTGTGTTGGATACCCCGTCTTGTATTTAACTGGTACTATCAAAACTAAAATGTCAATTTATATTACCCGGAGTTTACTTGGCTAGCTCTCTCACACTTGAGATATTGGGCTTCAGTTCTTGAAGCTCCCCGGAGTTTAATCAGTCATCTAGTGGTGAGCCCCAAGTGCTAGGAAGTGGCACTCCTGTGATGTTGTCGCTCGAACTCGAGGTTCCTTCTGGAATTTAAGAGCTAAGGCCAAGGTTACCTTGCCAACAGGTAAAGTTTTATGGCTATTTTTTTCATGGCTAGTTAAAGTTTAGGTCTAACTATACATTTGGCTGAAACAAAATACCAAAATGTCATCAAAGCTAGAAAAAAAATATCAAACTAATAAGAAATGTTACAAAAGTAACCAATGAGGTTAGCCAAAGAGTAATAAGGCATCCGAGTAAAAGGGTCACATTCTCAAAAAGAGTCCGGAATTAAGTGCAAATGTCACCTTTATAGGTGGTATGCTGAATTCTTGTAAGTAGGAATATTTTACATTTTTTTTGGAAAAAATATGTTAAAACCCAAAAAATCAAAACTTGGTGTACCCTAGCCCTCTCTATTATTCCCCTTGTGTTTTAGCCCTACCCTCTTTTTACCCTGCTGCAATAAATATCCTTAAAATTTCCAAAAATACCCCTCTTCCTCTCTTCCTAACCCTCCTTCTTTTTGAGATTCGGCCTCCTCTCTTCCTCTCCTCCTACATTCTCCTTGCCCTTCTCCTCTCCCTCTTCCTCTCCTCCTTATCTTCTCCTTACCTTCTCCTCTCCCTCTTCATCTTCTCATTGGCCCCTGTCATCTACCTCTCTTTTCTTCCCATTCATCACCACCAACCTCAAGTTCATCCTCAACTAGTTTGACAAGATCTTCTCCTCCGAGCTCACCACCATCTACTCCTCTCTCGACCACCTCCTATTTGAGCTCGCCGTCATTGTCAACTTAGTTTTATATAGTAGTATGTCCCAAAAAATTAAAAAATACCCCTCCTCCTCTCCTACTACCTCTCCCGCTATTGGTGATTTAGCCTCCTCTCATCCTACTCTCTCTTAACACTCCTCCTCTCCCTCTTCATTGTCACCTTAGAACTCGTCGCCTGCCTCTCTCTTTGTGACGCCCCTGGTTTCACACAAGGCTGTAGTCCAAGGTGAACCCAAGGATGTCAAACTTGCCATGCACCACCACTTTGCAATAACACGTTTCACCATCACAGTAATATCTTTTTAGTGGAAATAAATAAAATAGTGTCGGTACAAGCAAATATAAAAGAGATAAAAACAGGAAAATAGAACATAAAAAATAAATGATCAACATCAGATATAATCAAGTCTCAACATAAATAGAAGAAAATACGTCCAACAGTCTGATACAAAAGGTAAATAATCTCAACTATAGGAATCTTGGGATGTGACCATTAGAGGTGAGGAGAACCATACTCTATCCCTTAGATCATGGGGAGTAGGTGTACCCACTCCCACGTTTTAAGCTAAAGTGGCTAACTTGGTCCAGCTGTGCGGGCGAGCTTGACATTGAAGGCGAGCTTGGGCTATCAGGCGAGCAGGCGAGTTTTCAGGCGAGCTTGGGTCTGCAGGCGAGCCTGGCGGGCTTTGGCATGCAGGCGAGCCTGAGTGCTACAGGCGAACTCGGCCTTCAGGCGAGTTGTGCAGGCAAGCCTCGTAGGCGAAGCTGTGTAGGCGAGCTTCGCTTAGTTCGGGCGAGCTCCAATGTTCAGGCGAGCTCTAGCCTTATAGACGGACTTCCTTACAGGCGAACTTCACCCTTTTCAGGCGAGCTTCAACCTTCAGGCAAGCCTGGATCATGTAGGCGAGCTCTGTAGGCGAGCTCCAGAACATGCCACGAAGAACAGGTCATAACTTCCAAACCGTAAGTCGGAATTTGACGAATTATATATAAAAATCGACTTTCTCGACGAGATGGAGCTAACCAAATGAACCCTATACGGTTCAATTTGCTCCTGTCCGTTTCGCCAAATTCCCTCCGGTTTGAGAGATATCAGTGTTTTCCCCTTTTCAACTATTTCGGGCGAGATTTTAGCAGTCTTTTTCTGAACTTCTCTGATAGGGATTAAAGGTAATTTTTATTGCCTACAGACTCCCCTCCAATGTTTTCAGACCTAAATTAGGCCGTATGGGATCTGGAACACTTTGGATATGAAGACCTGCAAAGTGATCACTGCTCAGATGAAGCAAGGTGCCTTCCAATCGAACTCGGCGAGATTGAATTAGGATTTTTAACAAACCCTCAGCTATCAACGGACTTGATTTGTCTTTACCAACTGCCGTTTGTGTTGGAATAGCCATGCTCTTGCCCTTAGCATGGTAAGTTGTCGAGGAGCTTCTCTTAGGCTCAATGCTAAGATTTCTCCTCTATCCTTAGCCATTTGAGGTGTTTGGACGTAGGGAGTAGTTTAACCTCATGTACCAGTCGGAGGAAATGAGCAGTTTCACCTTATGCACCGGTTGGAGGAAAGGGAGCAATTTAGCCTCGTGCACCGGTTGGAGGAAAGGGAGCAGTTTAGCCTTGTGCACCGGTTAGAGGAAAGGGAGCAGTTTAACCTCGTGCACCGGTTTGAGGAAAGGAAGCAGTTTAGCCTCGTGCATCGGTTGGAGGATTGGAAGCAGTTTAGCCTCGTGCACCGGTTGGAGGAAAGGGAGCAACTTAGCCTCATGCACCGGTTAGAGGATTGGAAGCAGTTTCACCTCATGCACTGGTTGGAGGAAAGGAGCAGCAATTTATACTCGTATACTTGTTAGAGTAAAGGGGCAGTTTCACCTCATGCACCGGTTGGAGAAAATGGAGCAGTTTCACCTCATGCACCGGTTGGAGGTTGTCGGGTTATCCTTAAGAATATTCTCTAGGAACTTTTCTTCAAAGGTAAGGAACAATTTAGCCTCATACACCAGTTGGAGGTTGTCGAGTTATCCTTAAGAATATTCTGCAGGAACTTTCGTCAAAGGTAGGAAACAGTTCATACTCGTGTACCCGTTGGAGTCTAAAGGAGAAGCTTGTCTTCTCTTGGGGCAAAGATGAACCCTGATTTGTCTTCTATTGGGACAAAGACGAACCTGATTTGTCTTCTCTTGGGACAAAGATGAACATGATTTGTCTTCTTTTTGGGCAAAGACGAACCCTGATTTTTCTTTTCTTGGGGCAAAGACAAACATTGATTTATCTTCTCTTAGGGTAAAGACGAACCCTGATTTGTCTTCTCTTGGGGCAAAGACAAACCCAAAATAGTGGCACATCGCATGGTAGGCCACTATTTGGATAAAGGCACATCGCTTGCTAGGCCATTATCAAACAACAACGCCTTTTGCGAGAAAGACAATGCTGGGGGAACGAAATCGTTTAGGGACGTATGAGTGTGACGATTGATTGTTATAAGAGCCATCACATGGTAGGCTACTACCCATCGATTTTTCTAAGGATATTAGAACACTCGGAATGGATCAGGTCGTTCAGGGACGTATGAGTGTGACGACTGATTGTTATAGGAGCCATCGCATGGTAGGCTACTACCCATCGATTGTTCTAAGGATATTAGAATGCTCGGAATGGATCAGGTCGTTCAGGGACGTATGAGTGTGACGACTGATCGGACAACGCCATTTGCAGGAATGACAGTATCAACTATCAGAGGTAATCGTTAACGTGATAGGAATTATCGTGATCGAAGCGACTTTGAGGACTTACCATCCTATTGAAGAGGACTGGTAAGTTGATTGGATTGTCACGATTAGAGCGACTTTGAGGAATTACCATCCTATTAAAGAGGATTGGTAAGTTGATTGGATTGTTACGATTGGAGCAACTTTGAAGACTTATCATTCTATTGAAGAGGATTGGTAAGTTGATTTATCAGAGTGGATTGTTAACATGACAGTAGGAGTGTTCCCATCATCCTATTAGAGAGGATCGACAGGGGAAATTTGGAGGAGACTATCAGAGGTAATAGTTAACTTGATAGTCTTACAAGATCCATCGTCCAGTTGAATGAAACTGATGGAGAAATGGCTATCAGAGGTGGCAGTTAACTTGATAGTTTTGGGGACCCGCCGTCTTATTAGAAAGTATCGACGAGGGAATTTAGCTTTGGTCCTAACTGTAGGAAAGTTTGACCGAGTGAAAGTGAGAAAGTTTGACCGAGTGAAAGTGAGAAGCTTTGGTCCAGAAAATGGAGCTCTCATTCTTGGAAGGCATTGAGAGGGGAAGTGGTTTCCACTACCAAAGTGAAATTGCTTTGGACATCATCTCCTTCAAATCTACATGTCTCTTCAGCATCCATACGCTTGAGCATGCTCTTGACTTGTTCTCCTTGGTGGATTAAGTCTTTCCATGAGCGAGCTACGACTGCGCCCATATTAGATAGGGTGTCGATGGAGAGATTATTCCGGCACATCTCAATGAGGGTGGCCTTAGAAACCTGATCACGTGTATGCAGCAATCGATTCCTAAACCTCTTGACAAAGTGGTTTACAAACTCTGTCTTCCCCTGCTTTGCAGCTAGCAGGATGGCCACAGATACTTCTTTATCATCGTCAAAGAACCTGGCCATAAAGAGCCTATCCATGTGCTTCCAGTAGGTGATGGATCCAGGCTCTAATCTGCGGAACCATTAAAAAGCGACCCCCTTGAGGGTACCAATGAATAGTCGAGTCATAATGGGATCACCCACTATGTATCCAGTTTGTACCTGGAAGTAGTAAATGTGCTGTGTAGGAGAACCCTTGACATCGAATTGCAGGAGATCCAATGGCTGAAACTTCGCGGGGTAGGATACTGTATCCCATTCGATTGGATATGGTCTGATAACCCTCAGCTTGTTCATATGTTTTTGGAGCTTCAAGGCATCGAGTTGGCTTTAGAACTCATCGAGCCTTTTGTCCCTGAGATTATGATCCGAAGATGACGCTCCTCTAGATGATTCGTATGAGGAGTGAGAAGGAGTAGGCACCCGCGCTTTGTGCTTTGAGGATTTACGTGAAGCCCGAGAAGTCCTTTCTTTCTTCTTCTTCTTCTTGCTCAGAAGTTGTTCCAACATCTCCTTCAGGGAATCGATGGTTGCTTGTTGCTCATCAAGTCTCCTGGGTAACTCATCAGGGGTGTTGGTCATGTGCACTTCCACACCTTCACCCTGAATAGAGCTTGAAGCTTGCGACATCGCCACTGCCGAGCAATTATCATCGTCATCGTCAAAGATGGGTACTAGGCACGTGTAGTCAAAAGGAATGGCTACCCCCATTTGGACGCGAGTGCGTTGGTGGATACCTTCACTCTCAATGGCCTTGGACTTCCCCGTCACGTTGATAGTTGCGGCGGGGAGCTCCACCTCATTAGAAGTCTCGTAGGGTGTGTGTTTGCAAGTCAATCATCCTCTGAGATCCCCTGTAGGTTGATAGTGACAACCCCTAGCGCTGGAAGGTCAAGACGTGAAGTCACATGAAGGAGGCTCCAGGGAGCCGACCTGAGGACACTAAGGAAATTCCCTAAGTGTCGGATCCAACCGACCGTGCTGAGACAGGCGAGGTCTGGAATGTGGGTGAGTTCTAGCCAACTGCAAGTGAGCTTGAGTATTTGGGCGACCTTCAGCTGACTGCTGGCAAGGTCGATCCAACTGGTCGTTCAAGTGAGGTTCAAGGCGAGCTTGAACCTCAGCCGACTGTTGGCGCTCAAATGGAAGAGACTCAAGGGAGTCCAAATGGGAACACTTGGGAAATTTCCCAAGCGTTGAACTCAGGCAACCTTGTCTAGATAGGCGAGCTTGGGCCTGTTGGTGAAGTTCAGCCGTCTGTTCATTCAGACGAGGTTCGCATGGTTGGCGACCTAGAGCCTGTTGGCGAGGTTCAACCTCCAGTTCTTTCAGGCAAGGTTCACCTGTTTGGAGAACTATCGCTTCTTATATGCGGGATTGAGCTATTAGGCGAGCTTGCCGAGGTCCGCCTGTTTGGCATATTTGAGCTCATCGGCGAGGCTCAGCGTGGCGAGGTTCGCCTGTTGGGCGAGCTTGCATCTGTTGGCGAGCTCGCATGTGTTGGCGAGGTTCAGCCTGTTGAGGCTCGCCTGTTGGGCAAGCTGCAACTTTGCCTTTCCGGTGAAGGTCGGCTTGCGGGCAAAGTTAGGCTGTTAAACGAACTTGTTCACCAGATTTGGGAAGCTCGCCAGATTTAGGAAGCTCGCCTGAAGAGCGAAGCCCGTCTGCGTAGGTGGGCTTGACAGATTTGAACGGTTCACCAAAATTAGGAACCTTGCTCATGGAGCGAAGCTCGTGGGGCTCGCCTGAACTGCTAGGCTCGTCGAAAACACTAAATTCGCCAATTTTGGGAACTTTGCATTTTGGTTTGGATCTCTTTAGACCTGAATAGTAATTCAGAACGTCATTGGAGACGAGGGCTTGTGTCGTTTGGCAGGAGAGAGCTTGTCGATGCTGTTGCTTGGCTCTTTTGGATAGGGGAGTGTTCATGTTGATGGCGAAGGCATGATCCACACCGACATGAATTAGCATCTCCTCTTGCATAGGGGTCTACAAGGATCGTTCAATGACCCATCGAGCAGCCCTTGAACCTGCATCCTTTGCCTTCGGCTTGACCGTGATGGGCTTGGAGGAGATAGAACCCCCTGTGCTTGCTCGAGCAGAGTTCTCCGGCGTGGTTGCCTCGGCCACTTGGGGCTGGGCCACACGCACAACTCTATAGCACTTCCGAGACGCATTGCCGCCAGAAGAGGATGAAGATAAGTACTCCTCAAACTCGATCACGAGGGACTCAACAATCGTCCCCGCCGCAATTTTTTTGAACTGCGCCACCACCATTTCGATTGAAGAAACGGTTTCTCCCACTATGGTCGCCATCTTCTGTATGGTGTAAATTTTGATTTCCCGAATGGGGGTCTCGTTTGTATTGATAAGAATAGCTTATTACAAACTAATGAATCAAAGTTACAACAGAAGCGGAGGGAATGCCCTCCTTGTTTAATGTAGGGTCTTTGGTAGCGATAGGATGCCTCCCTCAGTGTCAGAACCGAGTTTGCTTCCCTTGGATGATCCGAGCAAAGTTACGAGTGAGCTTCAGTATGCAGTAGATGCTCGTGTTGATCGAGTTCGAGTTCCTAAGCTTAATGCCTATCAAGGCAAAAAACTGGAAGAAGATGCTACAGTGCAAGAACAATGCAAAGAGCCAGGCTCGATTCTCTTAGAGCTTAAGAGAATTGATTGCCAATGATCCAAATAGGTTCAGTCTTGATCAAGAGTTCAAGTCCTCTCTTTTGATAGCCATCATTGGCTATTTATAGTGGAGGAGAAGCATGGCCACTCCCTCAAATTGTGGGATTGTGGTTGAGGGGGACCATAACTCCATCCCTTAAATCTTGGGATGTGACCATTAGAGATGAGGAGAACCATACTCTATCCCTTAGATCATGGGGAGTGGGTGTACCGACTCCCACATTTTAAGCTCAAGTGGCTGACTTGGTCCAGCAGTGCGGGCGAGCTTGACATTGCTAGCGAGCTTGGCCTATCAAGCGAGCAGGCGAGCATTCAGGTGAGCAGGCGAGCTTGGGTATGTAGGTGAGCCTGGCGGACTTTGGCATGCAGGCGAGCCTGGGTGCTATAGGTGAGCTCGTCCTTCAGGCGAGCTGTGCAAGCGAGCCTCGTAGGCGAAGCTGTGTAGGCGAGCTTCGCTTAGTTCGGGCGAGCTCTAATGTTCAAGTGAGCTCTAGACTTACAGGTGGACTTCCTTACAGGTGAACTTCACCCTTTTTAGGTGAGCTTTAGTCTTCAGGTAAGCCTAGATCATGCAGGCGAGCTCTGCAAGTGAGCTTGACTTATGCAGGCGAGCTCCAGAACATGCCACGAAGAACAGGTCATAACTTCCAAACCGTAAGTCAGAATTTGACAAATTATATATAAAAATCGACTATCTTGACGAGACGGAGCCAACCAAAGCAACCCTATAGGGTTCGATTTTCTTCTGTCCGTTTCGCCAAATTCCTTCCGGTTTAAGAGATATCAGTATTTTCCCCTTTTTAGTTATTTCGGATGAGGTTTTAGCAGTCTTATTCTGAACTTCTCTGATAGGGATTAAAGGTAATTTTTATTGCCTACAACAACCTATGGTGTGATGTATTTCAATCATAGTCGTTATACTCCAATATCACTGAATGACTTGACAGATAGTAACCCGCTAGGCGATGTGCCCTGTCTACACCTTTTTCCCCCATACACTTGTTCAAGACTGGGGGTTGGTTTATTTATAGTCCATTAGATTATGACTAATAAATTTTCTGAGTTATCATGTTTAATAGAATACATCTATCAACCATAGGATCCATCAAAACTATCACATTAATGATCACATCTGATAGTTCATTTCCCTAAATTCCTCCACCAATCCTCTTCAAGTAGGATGGTGGCTCTGTTAGCCCTTATGTTTTAATGATGTTCTTACAACCACCATTATTGGTACTAATGGCTTATTGAGTGTAAATGTAGTAAACTCATTTGTCAAGCTCGTTAGTGCCATTAATGGAGGATGGATGGAATATATGCTACAACGAAGATATCCAAAGGAGGAGGAGGCCAAGAGATGAAGCAACGTTATTTCAAGAACGACAAATTCGATTAAAAGCTTCATCCGATTCAATCTATATCAAAGCTCAAGTATATTGCTCTCTATATGAGGATATTAGCTTTCTTTTGTTTTTCTCTCTAGTGCTAGAATGTAGGCAAAGAGTTACTGAGTTTACTTGAAGCTATTGGGAATCACATACACGTTTTTAGACTTGTGCTTTTAAGCGTTTTTTTCACAAAATACTATTTTTCACAAGTATGAGTACCTATCTGCAAAATTCTTTTTCCAAGCAGTTTGTTTTTAGTATTAAAAACATTTTACAAAGTTTCAGAATTTTCAGAGGTCAAATAAATATTTTGCGAATATTTCAAGTTGGTCAAAAATCAGATTTCAGAAAGTATCAGAAATCGGTCGACCGGTCCGGTCGACCGATCCGATGACCTTTCTTCATTTTGTTTCTAGAGTGTCGTCGGTCGACTGGTACGGTTGACCGAATTTTCAATCTTTAATCGGTCGACCGTGCCGGTCGATCGATGAGTCTCTGCGTGATTTTCCAAAATTCCTTAGTTGCTCGCGGTCGACCGAATTTTTCGGTCGGTCGACTGAAGGGATTTTTCGGTCGACCGAAATTTTCTTCGGTCAACCGAATTTTGCCTCTGGTCAGCCGCGACTTTTTTAAACGGTCATTTACATCGAACACTGTACTTTCACTCATTAGTGATTGGCACAGTCTGTGATGAGGGTCTGAAGAAGAGATTATTATCTCATTTGGGAAGATTTGTTTTTGTTTTAAAATGATTTAAACTTTTCTATATAAACCCCCCAGACCTCTTCTTCTTCCTCAGCCCTAACATTTGAAAAATCAGAGAGCTTTTTCTGTTTCCTGAGTAAATTTTCAAAACTCTGTTTTTCTCTCTGTTTCAAGTGTGATTCACCTCCCAGCTTCAGTATACCTTTTATTTGCTATAAGGGCTGTGTAAAGGGAGCTTCTTGCATTTCTTTCTTCTGCTGTGTGAGTGAGATCTGTGGAGATCTACTGTGAGGTAGTGTGATCTGTGAGATCAAACTGTGTAGTGAGAGAGATCTGTGGAGATCGCTGTGTAGACGAAGTTCCGGCTTCCAAACCGGGTGTGTAGTGGATTTCTCCTCGAGAGTGGGGAGCGGGGACGTAGGCCAGAGGGCCGAACCTCGTTAACACATCGCGCGTCAAGGATAACGAACTCCTAACCTTATCTCTCTTACTTTTATCGCATTTCTGTTTTGTGGTTTGCTTGTGCTGTTTTTTAATTGCATATTAGAGCCTCTTGACCCTAATCACCCCCCCTCTAGGGTCCAACAATTGGTATCAGAGCTTGGTCTCTATATCAGTTTTTGGTTTAACAACCTTAGAGAAAAGATCTAATGGAGGCTTCATTGAATATGCATATGTTAGAAAGACAATCCACAACTAGACCACCACTCTTCACAGGGACTAATTTTGCTTATTGGAAGGCTAGAATGAGAATTTATCTTCGTTGCATAGATCTTGACATTCTAGGGCTTATAGAAAAGAAATATGTAGAGAAGTCCAAAGTCGAGAACATGTCCGATGATGAAAGGCACCTTACCAATCTCAATGCTAAGGCCATGAACGCCTTAATATGTGGTCTTTCCCCAAATGAATACAATAGGGTTTCCACGTGTGCAACCGCATACGAAATTTGGCAAAAATTATGTGTCACACATGAAGGAACACCCCAAGTTAAGGAATCTAAGATTAGTGGACTCATGCATGATTATGAGCTATTTAAAATGCTTCCTAATGAATCCATTGATGCTATGTTTTCCCGTTTTACTAATATCATCAATGAATTACATGGTCTAGATAAGCAATTATCCATTCAAGAGATGAACTACAAGATACTTCGCTCATTGACTCCGGCATGGGAGCCCAAGGCTACGGCCATTGAGGAAGCTCATGACCTCACTACCTTAGCTCTTGATAGCCTTATCGGAAAGCTCAAAGTGCATGAGAAGAAGCTCAAGGGGAAGGAGAAGGAGGAAGTGCCATCACGAGAAGTTGAGGAGCCGTCACCAAAGTTGAAGACCATAGCTCTCAAAGGAGCTAGTGACAACTCATCTTCATCGTCGGAGAGTGAAGTCGATTTTTCTAGAGAAGTGGCTCATCTCTCTAGAAGAATCTCTAGACTTATAAAAATGAACAAAAAATTTAACCCTCGATCTAACAACAAGTTTTCCTCTCGTGTAGGTAAATGTTTTGAGTGCAATGAACCGGGTCACATCGCTAAGGATTGCCCCAAGCTCAAAGAAAAGTACATGAAGTACAAGAAGAAGAAGGCTATGTATGCCGGATGGGAAGAATCCGAACCAAGTGACTCGGATAGTGATGAAGAAGGAGCCAAACTTGCTCTTCATGACCCAAATGTTTGTTTCATGGCAAATGAACATGAGGTAATATCCGAGGCCGAAAGTGAATCTTTTTATATGCAATGTGACATAGCTATGGCTTTAGAAGAGTTGAACTTTGAATTTAAAAGAATGTCTAAAGAATACTCTTCTTTCAAAAAATTGCATGCCTCTTGTGATATTAAGCTAGAACAACTAACAACCTCTCTTGCTCTAAAAGATGAATTGCTAGGAGATCTCGATTTCGAGAATAAGCAATTAAGATCAAAAATTGAAAGATTAGAAATTGAGAGTTATAGAACTAGACCCACTCATGCTTATGCTAACTACAATCACCATGATAGAAATAGGTTTCATGGTTCTAACATCCGTACATACAAAAGAAATTTTGTATGCACCTATTGTATGAGACATGGACACATTTCTACTCATTGTAGAATTAAAGACAACCAAGATTTTTATGGATTGATATGGGTACCCAAAGGTACCAAGACTACTAACCACCAAGGACCCAAGACATGGGTACCTAAAGCTACTACACCTTCATCTTCTTCTTTTGTAGGGAACGTCACGGCAACGACGTAAGGAGATGTGGTACCTTGATAGTGGTTGCTCACATCATATGACGGGCAACAAAGAGTTATTTGCAACCCTATCAAGGATTGAAGGAGGCAATGTCTCCTTCGGTGGTGGTGAGAAAGGTAAAATCATTGGTATCGGTTCTATTGGTAAGAAACCCTCACCCATTATAGAAGATGTTTATTTAGTAAATGGTTTGAATCATAATCTTCTTAGCATTAGCCAATTAAGTGATAAAGGTTTTGATATTTCTTTTAAACCGGATAAATGCATCATTAGTATGGATGGAAAAATTGTTTTTATTGCAAATCGCAAGTCTAATGTTTACATTTTTGAGATGAATGAGTTAGTGAATCAAGATGTAAAGTGTCTTGCGGCAATTGATGAAAATCCTTGGATTTGGCACAAGAGACTTGGACATGCAAATATGGAGTTAATATCAAAATTGTCTAAGAAGAATCTTGTGAAAGGGCTACCTAGCTTGCACTTCATAAAAGATACAATTTGTGAGGATTGTGCCAAAGGTAAACAAACAAAATCTTCTTTCAAATCCATCCATGAGGTATCGACTTCTAAACCCTTGCAATTACTTCATCTTGATTTATTTGGTCCTATGCGTGTTACCTCTCTTGGAGGCAAACACTATGTTTTTGTGATTATTGATGATTTTTCTCGTTTTACATGGACAATATTTCTTGCAAAGAAAAATGATTGTTTTGAAGAATTTGCTAATCATGTTAAAAGAATTGAAAATGAAAAAGATTTGAAAGTTGTTAAAATAAGAAGTGATCATGGTGGTGAATTTCAAAATGAATTTTTCTATGATTTTTGTGCTCATCATGGTATAACTCATATGTTTTCCGCTCCTAGAACACCACAACAAAATGGTGTTGTTGAACGGAAAAATCGCACCATACAAGAGATGGCACGCACTATGCTTAATTCTTTTGATTTGCCAAAATATTTTTGGGCGGAAGCCGTCAACACGGCTTGCCATGTTTTAAATCGTGTTTTGATTAGACCAAAGCTTAAGAAAACTCCTTATGAACTTTATTATGGAAAAACTCCTTTCATTGGTTATTTTCGTGTTTTTGGTTGCAAATGTTTTATCTTAAATACAAAAGATCACCATGATAAATTTGATTCCAAAATTGATGTTGGTATTTTCTTGGGTTATGCACCTCGAAGTAAGGCTTATAGGGTCTTCAATAAACGAAGCCTCGTTGTTGAAGAGTCTATAAACGTTACTTTTGATGAGACTAATGTTGGCTCTCAAGTTGTGTTGCCTAGGAAAGATGATGATGATGATATTGAGGGAGGATTGGACTTGTTGCAAATCAATGACACTCCCTCTATAGAAGCTCAAAAGGATGTAGATTGCACAAATGCTCAAGATCAAGTTGAACAACCTAAAGCTTGGAAATTCACATCAAACCACCCAAAGGAACAAATCATTGGGAGCCCTTCAAAAGGAGTTATAACTCGCTCAAAAGCCTTGAGTGAATGTGGTAATGTTGCATTTCTATCTCAACTAGAACCTAAAAAGGTTAATGATGCTTTAAATGATGAGTTTTGGGTTTTGGCTATGCATGAAGAATTAAACAATTTTCAAAGAAATGAAGTTTGGAAGTTAGTTCCTAGACCTAACAATGCTAGTGTTATTGGTACAAAATGGGTTTTTAGAAACAAACTTGATGAACATGGCATTGTAACTAGAAATAAAGCACGTTTGGTTGCCCAAGGATACAATCAAGAGGAGGGCATAGACTATGATGAAACCTTTGCACCGGTTGCAAGGTTGGAATCTATTAGGATGTTTTTGGCATTTGCTAGTTTTAAAAATTTCAAACTATTTCAAATGGATGTCAAAAGTGCTTTCTTAAATGGTTTTATAGAAGAGGAAGTGTATGTTGAGCAACCCCCCGGTTTTATAGATCATGCTTTTCCTAATCATGTTTACCGGGTACAAAAAGCTTTATATGGGTTGAAACAAGCTCCTAGGGCTTGGTATGCTCGCCTCTCTAGTTTTCTTGTTGAAAATGGTTTTTCAAAAGGATCTATTGATAACACACTTTTTGTGAGAAAAAGGAAAAATGATTTCATTTTAGTTCAAATATATGTGGATGACATTATTTTTGGTGCTACTAATGAATCCTTGTGCAAGGAATTTTCTAAAGTTATGCAGGATCACTTTGAGATGAGTATGATGGGAGAGCTTACATTCTTTCTCGGGCTCCAAGTCAAGCAAACTAAGGATGGGATCTTCATTTCACAAAGCAAGTATGCGAAGGAATTGGTGAAGAAATTTAAGTTGGAGAATTCTAAGCATGCGCCTACTCCCATGAGTACTAGTGTTAAGCTTGATGCGGATGAGAGTGGTGAAGATGTGGACCAAAAACTATACCGAGGTATGATAGGTAGTCTTCTTTATCTCACCGCTAGTAGACCCGACATCATGTTTAGTGTATGTGCATGTGCACGTTTTCAAGCTTCTCCAAAAGCATCTTATTTAATTGCGGTTAAAAGAATCATTAAGTATGTTAATGGAACTTTTAACCTTGGTTTGTTTTATCCAAAAAGCACCACTTTTGATTTATATGGTTTTTGTGATGCCGACTTTGCCGGATGTAAGGTAGATCGCAAGAGTACTAGTGGAACATGCCAATTCTTAGGAAATTCCCTTGTTTCTTGGGCTTCCAAGAAACAAAATTGTGTTGCATTGTCCACTACGGAAGCGGAATACATTGCCGCCGGCTTATGTTGTGCTCAAGTTTTATGGATGAAACAAAGTTTAGTTGACTATGATTTGAATTTTCAAAATATTAAAATCTTTTGTGATAACACAAGTGCCATAAATATTTCCAAAAATTCGGTTTTGCATTCTAGAACTAAGCATATTGACGTGCGCCATCATTTCTTACGCGATCATGTAGAGAGACAAGATGTATCCCTAGTATTTGTTGACACCAAATCTCAACTAGCGGATATATTTACTAAGCCTCTTGGAGAGGATGATTTTTGTCGCATAAGAAATGGTTTGGGCTTATGCACTATGTGAAAGTTCTACATTGTTTGTTTGATTAGTTGCATTTTGCATTTGGCATTTCTGTTTACCCCATTTTTTGATGGTGACAAAGGGGGAGAGAAATCTCCTCATTTGTTGCATATATTTAGGGGGAGCTCATAGATAGGGGGAGCACCTATCTATAAGCTATCTTATTTTTGCTCTTATATAATGGTTGGTTGTCATCATCAAAAAGGGGGAGATTGTTAGCCCTTATGTTTTGATGATGTTCTTACAACCACCATTATCGGTACTAATGGCTTATTGAGTGTAAATGTAGTAAAATCATTTGTCAAGCTCGTTAGTGCCATTAACGGAGGATGGATGGAATATACGCTAAAACGAAGACATCTAAAGGAGGAGGAGGCCAAAAAGATGAAGCAACGTTATTTCAAGAACAACAAAGTCATATAAAAGCTTCATCCGATTCAAGCTATATCAAAGCTCAAGTATATTGCTCTCTATATGAGGATATTAGCTTTCTTTTGTTTTTCTCTCTAGTGCTAGAATGTAGGCAAAGAGTTACTGAGTTTACTTGAAGCTATTGGGAATCACACACACGTTTTTAAACTTGTGCTTTTAAGCGTTTCTTCACAAAATACTATTTTTCACAAGTATGAGTACCTATCTGCAAAATTCTTTTTCCAAACAGTTTGTTTTTAGTATTAAAAACATTTTACAAAGTTTCAGAATTTTCAGAGGTCAAATGAATATCTGTCGTCGGTCGACCGGTACGGTCGACCGAATTTTCAATCTTTAATCGGTCGACCGTGCCGGTCGACCGATGAGTCTCTGCGTGGTTTTCCAAAATTCCTTAGTTGCTCGTGGTCGACCGAATTATTCGGTCGGTCGACCGAAGGGATTTTTCGGTCGACCGAAATTTTCTTCGGTCAACCGATTTTTGCCTCTGGTCAGCCGCGACTTTTTTAAACGGTCATTTACATCGAACACTGTGTTTTCACTCGTTAGTGATTGGCACAGTCTGTGATGAGGGTCTGAAGAAGAGATTATTATCTCATTTGGGAAGATTTGTTGCTAGTAGACCCGACATCATGTTTAGTGTATGTGCATGTGCACGTTTTCAAGCTTCTCCAAAAGCATCTTATTTAATTGCGGTTAAAAGGATCATTAAGTATGTTAATGGAACTTTTAACTTTGGTTTGTTTTATCCAAAAAGCACCACTTTTGATTTATATGGTTTTTGTGATGCCGACTTTGCCGGATGTAAGGTAGATCGCAAGAGTACTAGTGGAACATGCCAATTCTTAGGAAATTCCCTTGTTTCTTGGGCTTCCAAGAAACAAAATTGTGTTGCATTGTCCACTACGGAAGCGGAATACATTGCCGCCGGCTTATGTTGTGCTCAAGTTCTATGGATGAAACAAAGTTTAGTTGACTATGATTTGAATTTTCAAAATATTAAAATCTTTTGTGATAACACAAGTGCTATAAATATTTCCAAAAATTCGGTTTTGCATTCTAGAACTAAGCATATTGACGTACGCCATCATTTCTTACGCGACCATGTAGAGCGACAAGATGTATCCCTAGTATTTGTTGACACCAAATCTCAACTAGCGGATATATTTACTAAGCCTCTTAGGGTCTACCAAACTATCATGTTAATGATCACCTCTGATAGTCTATTTTCTCCAAATTACTCCACCAATCCTCTTTAGTAGGATGACGGGTCTACCAAAACTATTACGTTAACAGTTACCTATGATAGTCAACCTCGTCAGATAGTAGCCTACCAGGTGATGTGGCTCTATTCCGACTTGATGGATAGTGGTCCACAAGGTGATATGCCATGTCTACCCCTCTTTTTCTTCCCCCTGCTAGTCTTAATCAAGACTGGGGGTTGGTTACTTGGAATCCAATGGATTAAGAGTAATGAATCTTTCACATTGTTGAATTAACATTATATTTCTGACGATCATCATCCCCACAGAGTATGAATTCAGTTTGCATCACTCCCAATTTGTCATGTTAACAATACACCTCAGACAATCAACTTATCAATCCTTATCAATAGGATGATAGGTCCTCAAAATTACTCAAATCGCAATCTTCCCCAGCAAGATATTAAGTTTTCAAAATCTTGTTCAAATCACAAGTACAAAATCCTATCACGTTAACACCATACCTCTGACAAAATCCACTTATCAATCCTCTTCAATAAGACGATAAGTCCACAAAATTTCTCTCATCGCAACGCAATCTTTTCACGTTAATATCACACCTCTGACAAAATCCACTTATCAATCATCTTCAATAGGATGACAAGTCTACAAAGTTGCTCCAATCGCAACACAAATCATGTCACGTTAACATCACACATTTTACAAATCAACTTATTAATCCTCTTTAATAGGATGATAAGTCCACAAAGTTGCTCTGATCGTAACAAATTCCCATCATGTTAATACTAAACTTCTGACAATTAACTTATTGTTTCTCTTTAATAGGATGATAAGTCCATAAAGTTGCTCCGATCGCAACAAATTTCTATCATGTTAATATCATACCTCTGACAAATCAATTTATCAATCCTCTTCAATTGGATAATAAGTCCACAAAGTTACTCCGATCGCAATAAATTCCCTCATGTTAACACCAAACCTTTAACAATTAACTTATCGTCTCTCTTCAATAGAGCAATAGGTCCACAATCTTGTCACATTAACAAAACACCTCTAATGACTCGATCAACTTATCGACTCTCTTCAATAGAGTGATAGGTCCATAAACTTATCATGTTAACAAAACACCTCTGATGACCCAATCAACTTATTGATTCTCTTTAATAGAGCGATAGGTCCACAATCTTCTCACGTTACCAAAACACCTCTAACAATCAACATATCATCTCTCTTCAATAGGATGATAAGTCCACAAAGTTGCTCCGATCGTAACAAATTCCTTTCACGTTAATATCACACCTCTGACAAATCAACTTATCAATCATCTTCAATAGGAAGATAAGTCCACAAAGTTGCTCCGATCGCAACAAATTCCTATCATGTTAACACCAAACCTCTGAGAATTAACTTATCGTCTCTCTTCAATAGAGCGATAGATCCACAATCTTGTCACGTTAGCAAAACACCTCTGATGACACGATCAACTTATAGACTCTCTTCAATAAAGCGATAGGTCTATAATCTTATCATGTTAATAAAACACCTCTAACAATCATCTTATCAACTCTCTTAAATAGAACGATAGGTCCACATACCGGTCAAGTTAAAATCACACCTCTGACGATCAAATCAACTTATCGACTCTCTTTAATAGAGCGATAGGCCCATAAAATACTATTAGGTTAACATCACACCTCTAACAGTTAAACCCCCCAATAAACTTGTTAATCCTTTTTCAACAAGAATAGCAAGTTTTCATTATAAAATCCCCAGTGGATTAAAGATTTTCTGAAATTATCCTAATGATAATGAAGAAAATTTCTGAATTATATTCTAAGTGAAAATTCATGCCAAGTTAATACTACACCTCTGGCACTTCCAATTTTTTTCAGTGTTTCAAGTGAAAATATAAAACAGGAAGAAACAGTGACAAAGTCTACGTAATTAATATCGTAGCCAGTGATTATCATTAAATTAATAATCTCTGAATTCATACCTTGCATGTATGGGGAATTTTATATCGAATCCTAAGTAGGTATAAGTCAATGCCTAATACGCGTTACCGGTTAGTCTTTGACCATAAAAAGGACAAAAGCCCACGTATTCAATATCGTGGCAGGTCGTTATTAATAACGCTAAAATCCATACCTTATACGTATGGGGGACTTTATCTTGATCCCTAAATAGAGATAAGTCTGCACCTCACACATGCTGCCGGGTGGTCCATTCCCGTGAAAATGACCAAGTCTACATATTCAACATTGTAACACTAAAAATCCATGTCTTTCATGCATGGGGGACTTTATCTTGATCCCTAAATAGAGATAAGTCTGCATCTAATATGTGTTGCCGGGTAGCGCATTCCCGTAAAAATGGCAAAGCCCACATATTCAACATCGTGACAGATTGTTATTAATAATCCTAAAATCCATGCTTTACACGCTTGGGGGACTTTATCTCGATCCCTAATTAGAGATAAGTTTACGCCTAACACGCATTATCGGTTAGTCTTTACCCGTAAAAATGATAAAGTCTATATATTCAAAATCATAGCATTAAATCTAAGAGCGTTCATTCTCTTAGAATAATATTACACGTGAAACGGATTCAAATAATTCACATGCTTGCCCGACTTAAACGGTAGGTAGTAAAGGTTTATCAAATCCATTGATGGTTGAGCATTTGCCAAAAATCCTATGCATGTTTGCAGGCCCATCAGTTTAATGGATGTGAGCCGATACTTGAAACAGATGAGCTAAAGACAAGCTTCAAAGACTTAGTCAAAAATGTATGAAAGCCACATCCGCGTCTTAAGTCAAAACGCTAAGGTTAGACCCACGTTGCAAAAACCACAATGTCGAGGTCACACCCGGATTCCAAATTTAAAATGCAAGGGTGAGACCCGCGTCTCAAGTTCAAAACATAGGGGTCCACCTCTACATTTCAGAAGCAAGATTATGACGCATACCTTCACACATGTCTTGCATGGCAAATCCCTTCAACCAAGATGCCTTTGAAGTGAGTACAGAGAACAACTCCTTTACGATAAGGAATCAACAGCTCCAAGATCAGATTTGAGATCCAAAATATTTCGAAAATTCGTCCCAGTCATCCGCGAACTTTTGAAAACTTTATAGGGGTTTTTGTACGTTGTCTAAAAATAACTGTAGATAGCTGATCCCCCATCAAACACCGATGATGAAAGTTACAATCTGATAACTTTTAGAAGGCTATAATTTGAAGACTTTCACATAGATCGATGAAGGTTATAATCTGACGACCTTCGTAACAACTGATAAAAACTCTAATCAACAATCTTCACAAACAACATCGGGAGTTACAATATGACGACTTTCATATTTTTAAGGAGCCAAGAAGAAGATTACAAGATAATGATCTTTGCAACGCTCTAGCAAAAGGTACCATAAACTAATGGTCTCTTCACATCAAAATGCAGAGGTCAAACCTACGTTTCGACATCAAAACACAGAGGTCCTCCCTGTGTTGCAACATCCAAACGCAAACTTCATTGTTGCACTTTTAGTCAAAAATGCAGAACCCAACTCTGCATTCCAGATCCAAACGTAGAGTTCATTCCTACATCTCAGACTCAAAATGTAGAGGGACTTGTGCATTTTTAGCCGCCAAAACATGCCCAACTCTGCGTTTCAATTCTAAAATGCAGAGTTCGGGCCCAGAACATCATTTTTAGCATTTGACTCATTCAAACACGAGCTGAATGGTTCCAAAACTATTTCCCATGATTTGAGGGGATTACAACCCCACTTAGGAGCAAATTAAGGGGGCGGTTACAGTCCTTAATCCTTAATAAATACCTCAAAACTCAGAAGAGTTTGGGCAGATCTTTTTTGGGCAGATCAAGATTAGAGATCATTGAGCGGCTTCTAGCATAAAATCACAAATGGGGCGATCGGCGTTCATCCTTCAGCGACGTTCAACAACAGAGAGTTTTCATCCTTGGCTATTAACCGATTTTCGGTTCAAATCAACTCTTTTTCAAGAGTTTAAACTCGCTCTGAGTTATCAACTCATTCAGTCTTCCAAACTTGCCACGCAAGTTATCCTCAACATCAATCAATAGGATTCAACCGTGTTCCATGAGTTCAAGACGTTCGGATCATCAACGAGAAATAAACTCGATGTGAGCATTCAAGGGAGGCATCTCATCGCTACCGTGAAGAACCCAGACTTAAACAAAAGGGCGGATCTCCGTCAATCTTCTTCTCTTTTGTAATAAGGAATTCAAATTGTAATCGAGATTGAGAGAGTTGTAAACATTCTTTTACTTAGAAATAATAAATCAAATTTAATTCTTTCATTTTTCTTATTACAAATTTTCCCACCAAACAATCCCTCATCACCAAACGTCGCAAATCTCGCCCTCCTCTCGGTGTTCGCTTCACGAAGCCTTACAAAACCTGTAATTTAGGGTTAGGGTTTTAAGAAAGGGTATGGCTACTGCTAGGGCTTAGATATGAGTAAGAAAAGAGGGAGAATTTGTGAAATATAGATATATATGTACAAACAAACCCGATACCAAACAATAGGCCTTAAAACAAAAACCCAATCAAACTGGGAAACTGCCCGTCGGTCGACTGATAGGTTGCCATCAGTCAACTAATACGTACCTATCGGTCGAATTATTGATTTCCATCGGTCAATAATGAGAAGTTTGACTGGGTCATTTGATTTGTGCATGTGTGTAAGTTTCCACTCGTTTTGTGCATGTTTAACACTTGTATACTCTCATATATATAGTTAGTTTATCTCAAATCAATTACTACCATACTCATCCATCATTAAATGATATTTATTATAATTAAAACTTATTTATCAATATTAATCACAATATTCTAAAATTTATGAGGTTTTACATTCATCCTCAAAAAAAAAAAAATTTGTCCTTAAAATTTTACAATCGTATCTTAGAGATTAATAATACGAGAAAAGCACGCTGAGAGGATAATCAAAAGAAAAAACTCTCATATACACATCTCATACCATTAATCTCCAGATATGAAACACAAGTGATATTTACACTTAACAATCTAGAATATAAATACTCCTACTTAACCACTAATTAAACAGAACTAGTACGTTGGGTGAAAAATCCAAACAAGGAACCCCCCATGCATATGCCATATGTTCCAAATGATTAGGACCTAAGTGTTAATATCCCCATTGCAGCGCTAAGTGTAAATGCAACTATATAGATACCATACACTCAAACAATACCAAAGTTAATAATATACTGTTGGCCTTCTTGTTTTGATGATGTTTAACAAAAAATTTACTTCTAATGTTGTTTGTCTAGTGTTTGTGTTTTCGTATTTATTCTAGGCAAACAACGAGTTGGAGGATGGATGGAATAGAGCTTCAACGATCATATCCAAAGGAGGTTGGTGGAATGTCGGTGAAGCTTATGCAATTCAAGTTCAAGATCCAAGTTCAAGCTTCATCCGTAAGATCACCAAGTCGAGCTTATTGAAGATCAAGATCTAGCTTGGGTAATCTAGTTTAGATTTTATATTATGTGTGTTAGATACTCTAAGCTCAATATCATATACACACACATTTATTGGTTTCTTCGTATATATATCTAGTTATATATATATACATAAGTTTTAGTTTCTATGCATATATATAGTTATATATATACATACATGTGTTCTTGAGTTTTCATGTTTATAAATATGAAATCACATGTTTCATATTTATTATTGTGTTTTAGTATATATTGCATAGAATATGCAATTTTGTGAAAATATTGTTTTCTTAGTTTTTGGACTTAACAATAATCATATACATATTTTATTAAGTCTACAAAATCATTGTGCAAAGTTTCAAAACATGGTTTAGCCAAAATGTCAAAATTCACATGTTTACATTTTTATGTTTTAGCTTATTTTGTAAAATGATGATATTTTTCATTTAGGAAGTCCTTTTTGGAAACCAGTCATTGTAGCATGTCTATTATCATGTCTACAATCATTCCCCAAAGTTTTACATTTTTGGAATTTATTTGATATTTTTAAACAGTGTTTTAAAATCAGAAAAACTGTTTTCAGAACTTCATTTTTATGTATCAGTCCTCGGTCGACCGCACCGGTCGACCGCCCCTGTGTTCCTTCGTTAGTGGGCAGAAGAGAGTTTGTTGGTCGACCGTCGCGGTCGACCGAGAGCTCGAGACTTCCCACGGTCGACCACACCGATCGACTGAAAAAGTCTCTGCTCGTTTTCTCCGTTTGGGATCTGGATCGCAATCGACCGCGAATTTTTTCGATCGACCGCCGATCTGTCAGTTATGTTCCAACGGCTATTTCTTGTTACCGTTGGCTGGGGATTTTTTGTCATTTGTTTGGGGTTTTTACTGTTATTTCCTCTTCCTATATAAACCCCCAAAACCCCTTCTATCTCAGCAACCATGAGAGTGTTTTAAACAAGTTTAAGAAAGTTTTTAACAAGGGTTTATGGTTGGTTTGAGTTTGGTTTAAAGCTGTTTTGGTTTTCACAAGTGGAGGAGATCATCTTCTTGTTTGGGCTTCAATCTCTATCTCTCCATCTTGTCATCTATTGAGAAGTTTTCTAAACTCTACTCTAGCTTTTATTTATTAATTATTTGTTAATTATCATTTCTATTAAAGCTAGTTTTATATTGAGTTTAGATTTGATTTCACTCATTGTTACACACACCCACTTTGAGCTTATTGTATTTGCATACATAGTATATTAGGGTTGTGAGAGATTATAACATTGAGTTGTGCTTAATTGAGTTCTCATCTATTGTAGAGAACAAATTTATATTTGTTACATTGTGAGTGTGACTTGTGAGGGTGTAGAGTGTGATTGCAAGAGTGTCGATTGTAAAGTTTTTAGTTAGCTAGAAAACCGAGTGTGAGGTGTAAACGTTATTCGGATGAACGTAGAAAACCCGGTTGTGATAGTGGATTTCTCCCCGGGAGTGGGGAGCGGAGACGTAGGACGTAAGGTCCGAACTCCGTGATCATTTGATTGTATTTGAGTGTGCTTTGGCGTTTATTTATATTTGTCCTCATTGCTCATATCACCATTGTCTCATTATTCATATCATCCTCTATCTTGTTTCATATTATTTACTCTTGTGTTAGTTTATATATCCTTGCATATATATTTCATCATATAGGATATATCTCATTGTTTACATTGCTTATCCTAGCTCATATATCTTGTGTTATTTCATACTTGATAGGATAACTTGTTAATTGATTTTAATTAGCATTTAATCGGATTAGATTAGCATAAGACCCTAATCACCCTACTCTAGGGTCTAACAATTGGTATCAGAGCTTGGTGCTCTTTGATTTAAGGTCTAATCGCCTTGAGTTAAAGATCCAAGTTATAATTTTGTGCTAATCTTGTTTCGATTGCATTTGTATCTTGCTTACATATTTTTACAAGTTATGGATATGAATGATGCATCTTGTTTAGGCTATGATTCTAGTGTTGCTCCTAAATTCAATGTTTTTCCTTATGCTCAATGGTGTTTTAGATTCAAAATATTTATTCAATCTAAAAATATCGATTTATAGGAAATCATTGATTGTGCTTATATTGTGCCCACGTTGGAGAAATCCAAGTGGAGCAAAAATGATAAAAAGATATTTATTATGAACAAGCTTATGTTAGAATTTTTATTAAATGCATTTGAATCATTTATGTCTAACAAGCTTGATTCTTTTGATAGTGCTTACACCTTATGGACATTTATTGAAGCACATCAAGGGGACTTGGAGGCGATCCGACAAGCTTTGGAGGATCCCGCTTTAAGTTCAAAAGGAGCTTCATGCACACGACCACTAGGCGATAGTCCTAGTGAGGTTTGCGAGTTCGAATCCACTACTGATTTATCTAGTGATGAACTTGCTTGTGCTAGTAAAAAATTATTGCATGCCTATAACATATTGCATAAAAATTTTATTTATTTGCAAATCAAGCATGAAGATTTAAAATCCGATCATGAGAAGTTAGCTTCCAAATTTGATATCATTTCTCAAAAAAGTATTGCTCTTCAAGAAAACAATGATATGTTAAATTTGGAAAATAATAATTTAAAATTGAATATTGCTAACTTGACTCATGATAAAAATAATACCATGTTAGAAGTAGAGAACATATAAAATGATACTGCTTCCTTTATAAATAATTATTTATGTTCTACTTCTAATGCATATGTGCCTAAAAATGAAGATTTGAATCTTATGAATAAATGTATTTTATCTTTAGATTCAACTTTGAAAACATACATTAATAATCATAAGAGGCTTATGGATATGTGTGCCAAGTCTAAGTCACCATCCACTCACTATGCACACATATATAGCAAAGTTTACAAATGCTCTATTTGCGGTCGTAAAGGCCATCTTGCTAGATTTTGCTATGATGCACACAAACATAAAAATACTAATGCTCATTGTGCATCTCATGTAGCTTCTTCATCACATGTACAAACACATGCACCCATTGTTCATCATAAGCATGCTCATGTGTATAGATGTGATCATTGTGGTCGTTTTGATCATTTGGCCAAATATTATTTTGATTTAAAAAAGAAATCTCATTTGCCAAATGCTTCTAGTAGACCACATGCTTTTAAATATGATGTTTGTGGTAGGTTTGGACATCTTGCTAAATTTTGTTTTGATATACAAAAAGCTTCTAAGTTGCAATATGTTCCATTGTTTAAGAATGTTTCTCATTTGCAAAATAATATTAAAAGAAAATCTTTATTTGCAAATGATTCCCGTGCATGAGCTAAACAAATGGATCTCTTTCTTTGCACAAATTGCAATCGGAAGGGTCATTTGAATTAATATTATTTTGACCATGTTAGTACACCATATGTGCCCAAGAGGGTTCATAACCATAGGGCTTTGAGCTTTAATGATAGGGGTCATGTCCCTAAACAAACCGGCACCAAGAATACTTGGGTGCCAAAATAATTTTTAAGCCAAGAATTTTAGTACTTTTATTTTCTTTTTCTTGGTTTTGAAAAATGTATTTTAAACTTTTATGAAAACAATTCCCTTTATTGGTCAAATTCTTTTGTTTTCATGATTATTGGTTTTGTTTTGATGAGAGGTTTGTATAACCCTCCGGGCTTATTGGGTGTTTATTCCCAAATCTTATTTACCGGGTGCTAAAATATTTATATGGGTTATTATTAGCTCAAGAGCTAGATATGATTGCCTCTCTTGATTTTTTAAAATTAATGATGATTTGGTTTTATGTTCTTATATGATTTACTTGTGATTTATGATTTCATTGGTTGATTTGTCTTCATTTAAAAACCTTTTACATGATTTTCATGTTCCTTTTCTTTTGATTTCATAAATCTATTTTTGATCTTCATGTTTTTGTTAATGAGACACTATGTGAGTGATTTTTAGCATATTCATGTATGCTTGCTCACATGTTTTGCCTTGATCTTTATTGCATATATTTTATATGGCATTTTGATAAGGAGAGCTATTCCCTATTCTATGTTTATTTTTATACTCACCTATGCTTATTGATAGGGGGAGCTTTCGCTCTCTTAATTCTTTTTGTCCCCTTTTTGATGTTGTCAAAGGGGGAGAAATATTGTGAGTATATTATTTTTTGTTTATATGCATGATATATTATACATTATATACTCATTTCCATTCAAGCATATATCATTTTTGTAAATTATTTGTCATCATCAAAAAGGGGGAGATTGTTAGCCTTCTTGTTTTGATGATGTTTAA
>NW_017973119.1:4202-5448 GCF_001876935.1 Asparagus officinalis | reverse complement strand
CCTTCGCGTCAGATCCGGTTTGCGTCGTCAACGTCGGTTCGTTCGACGCACCCCGAGGCAAGATCCCGCTATCCCTTGGCTTGTTATTCCATTATTTATATCCGTTATTAATTGATTGCGTAGATTAGACTGTGATATGATTAGCTATAGTGTATATTGTGATTACATGCGTGGGATTGCTTGACATGAATAGCTGTGTGGAAGCTTGTTGTGTTATCACTTAGTTGTTACCTAATAGGAGAGACTGTACATGAAGACGACTTCTGTTAAAAGTATGATTTATAAGCGTGCTTCAAAGCATGGCTATACTCGCTCGACATCGATATCCCGATGTGAGGAGTCCCGAGTTCCCTCGATATCTATATCCCGGTATGAGGTTTCCTTGATTATTATTATTATTATAGCATTGACTAGACGATGCACTCTTGATCGGACGTGGTGTGGATCACGGTTATTTTCATAGTTTTACAGAAGTTGTTCCACGGTAACTCCGTGGCTAGTGCACAATATTTCATGTACAGTTGCTTAATTAATTTGATAACATGGGGTTATAAAGGGGGATTGGACGGAGAATATAGCATGTATATAAATGGGCACAGCGCTTTCTTGTTATCGTGATATCGTGAGTGTTATATATACATGGGCCAGAGGGCCAATACTTGACTTGAAGGCGGCCCCCGGACGACTTTACGGGGACCCGATTATATACATCAAAATATTCTTCCCCAATTCAAATAACATGTAAAACAAGAATAATATGCTTGCGTGCTTCTGGTGGACCTTGTTAGTTTTGTTGAGATGTAGATCAGTGTTGTTCTTTTCATACATAGATCGGGATTAATATTTAATTATCTGTAATTTGAGACATATGATATATACATGAGGGTTTCCTTGTTTGGATTATTTCGTTCGACGTACTACGTCTCAAGTTATAGGTATTTAAGTATTAATTCCATCTAGTTGTGTGATTTGGATACTTGGATGATTACCCTGTTGGCTAGCTACGTGATCTTGACACTTGGATGGTTTTCTTAGATTCTTCTGATGATTTGATGATTACCATGTTGGCTAGCTGCGTGATCTTGACACTTGGATGGTTTTCTTAGATTCTTCTGATGATTTTATTCCAGTGATAGATTGTATTTAGATTATTAGTAATTCATTTGCATGTTATTATTATTATTATCACTGTTTTTGCTTTGGTCGTTCGATCGTTCCTATGTCTCTCTGTGGGATCTTGTCGTGC
>NW_017973119.1:0-4165 GCF_001876935.1 Asparagus officinalis | reverse complement strand
AGCATGAGTGCCTTGCAGACGTAGCAGAAGAAGAAGCAGAAGCTTAGTTATTTCCTTTCAATTATTTTGTATCACCTTCATTTCCTTTTGATCTGTGTATTTTTATATTCTCTAGTATTTCATTTAGATAGTTTTGTATAAGGGCATGTTTGACTCGTTTTTATGTCTCGGATGTTATTCCATTTGTGATATGATATTTTTATCTGAGTTTGTCTATTATATTCTTGCTGATTGTGATCGGGGACCTGTGACTTTGCATTGTATTTTTCCAGACGCTTAGCGTATTGGATTGAGAAGAAAAGAAAAAAAATAATAGCGTATATTTCTTCTCAATCTAATACGTCGCGGGCTTGTTCGCGTTCCGGTTCCCGTGTATTTTGGGAAGCGGGGCGTGACAGGTTTTAGTGGTGGCCCATGCAGGTCACGGTTCCGATCACTGTCCCGAGTACTCACTAGTAAGAATATAGTGGACAAATTAGAAACATATCATATTTCATCCGTGAGACTATTCTTGAGCCCTTATCTTATATTCTTGATAGATTTCGTTTCGTCCATATCTTATCACTCTTTGACTCCAGAGTTTTCACGGTTCTTGTCCTATCACTTTGCGATCATCCTCTCTTTGTATAACTCCTCTATCCTCGTGCCGGTCTTTATTTTATGTGTTATTATTTTTAGGACTATATTTTCCTTGATTTGACTTATATATTATTCGATTGTATTAATTTTGCATTATTTATTACATATTTATGTATCACTTACAGTGTTGTATTGTATGTTTTTATTTGTTTATAAATCTATTTTATTATGTTTTCATTTGTTTATAAATCTATTTTATCTTTTATAGTTCATGTTTTATGTATTATACATTTTATTTATGTATATTACACTGATTGTATTTATATGATTTTTGACTTTTATACAATATACTACTATGTCTAAATTGATTTTATAGAGTGATTATTATTGTTGTTGGTTCTTCTTATTATGTTTTATATAATATGTTTATTTTGAATCACGTGGTTACTCTTATGTTTATTTTATCATATAATATTTTGTGACTCTTTCCATCAAAATTTATTTTTGTTAGCATGATTAGTACCATAATTATTCAGACTTTTATATGCTTATTATTATGTATTTGTTTTTATTTTTAACGCTTATTATACATAATGATTATATTTGTTATACACATCATATGTTTATGAATCTTGTTTATCTCTTTTGCTTTTATATCTTTTATTTTTAAACTTTGATTTTATTTGTGTTTCTTTGAGCCTAACTATGATTTTGTATTATTTACTTTGTTTTATATAACTGTTTGTATGCTAATAATTATTGTGTATCGTTTTATTCTGCTATTGATTATGATTATGATTTGCATGTGTTTGTTGTCTATATGTGTTGATGTGTTTCTATCTATGTTATTTCTTAATGTTATTTCAATTGTGATTATGTATATTCTGTATACATTATTATAATCTTTATTGTCCTTCTGCCTGATTGTTCTGCGTTCTTGTCTTATATCTTGTGCTTTTCTTGTAATATTGTGTCATTCTTATGTTTAGTATATTTTAGTCATTTTACATTATCATTGTCTGCTATTGTACATTATATTATAATTGTATTATTAACTTGCTAGCTTGTTTTATTACGTATAAAGTAGTTTCATTTACTATATTTCATTTTATTCTTTACTTCCAATTACATGTATCATCATTGTTTGATTTAATTTATCAATCATTTCATCTTTTTAGTTTTGTTGATGTTATGGTTACTTATTTTCTAAATACAGTTTCTTATTCATCTTAATACTTACTTATATATATTTTGTTCCTTGTCAAGTTTGTTGCTTCATTTTTCTAGTCATAATATTATGTACCCAATAGTCATAATATTTACATAAAGTGTGTGTTTTCGATAATTATTGCTGTGAGATACGTCTATAATTATTTATTTTATTTTTGATATGATATACTACATATAATTCATTTCTTATATGTTATTGTGTTATATCACCTTGTCCTTCCATGATTATCGGCTTCGTATTGTTTTGTATATTATATCTTTTTGGTTTATGTTTAATTACCTTCTAATATTTCACTTGCATTGTGCTGCTTAATTTTTACATAATTATATTATTTGTCGCATTCTAATTTCTGTGTATACAATTTGTAAATTCCTAATATTTGTGTAATGAATTATTTATCTACTAAATTTTGTAGACTGCTTTACATGATTATTTGTTTGTATAATTTTTTTAATAATTATGTTTAGCTATTTATACTTGACTGTCTTTGTATCTTTTCTATGTTTTAGACTACTTTTCATCATTTCATCAATTAAATATGTTTTCTTTTATTTGTGTTTATTTTGTGTGTATTATTATTCTAATTGCTTTATGATTGCTTTTCCTATTATCTTTGATTTATACTTATTATTATATCATTCTATTTTGTTATATGATCCTGTTGATGTTCATTTTTGCTCGTTTACTCGTTTTTATTGATTTTATATCTTACATTGTGTTTTTAATATCTTTAGTTTGAACCTGTATTGATTGTGATTTTTTTCATAATTGAATTTCTTTTTGTTTTTGATTAACCATTATTATACCCTGCTATTACGTTTTGTTTAAACTGTTATGTATTTTAGAATTTTTTGACTTTTCTCATTATGTTGTTATGTTTCTGTCTGTTTCTATTGTATTTGACTTACTTTTGTGTTTGCTTTAGATTTACTATTCTTACTTGACTTTATTCTTACTTAATATGTTCTGCTTTGTTTATATGAATGCTTGTATATTATTTGTATGATTCACTCTATATGATTGTTTATTTATATCGTGCCTATTTGTTTTGATTCTATATTATTGCTTATCTTATACTTTATACTGATTAGATTGCTTATATATTTACAAGTACTGTATAACAAATTCACACAGTTAAATATGTTTGTATCATAGTATTTGTTTGTACTTTGTTGCGAGTCTGAAATGTCATAGCGATATCTTAGCTGTCATATCGTGTATCTTACCCTGTGTTATTTTTGTTTTACATTCTCCTCTGTTTATGGATATCGTTCCATATCTCTGTCCTTGGATTCTTTCTACATTACTTTTATTTTACTTGTAAGGACCGTGATTTTCGATTTTGATTTGAATAAATTTTTTCTGGTATTTAAATATTAAATATTATTTTTCTAAAAGAGTATTTGTATTTTTCCCAATTTCTCTAGAATTTTCTACGATTTAAAAATACGATATTATGTTATTTTAATAAGTTTTGCTAATTATAAATTTAATTGTTTTGGTGAAAATTTTAAATAAATAGTTAATTATTCATCATTGTTATTGTTATTATTATTTTGACCATAAATTTTAATATTTATTTGGAATAAATTTTATGATATTTTTTTTTAAATTATTTAAAGGGGTATTTTTTCCTGTGTTTTCCTCTCACCGGTGTTCACTCTGTATACATCTCCCCAATTCACGCAAACCCCTCCGCCTCGTGTTTTCCCCCAGCTCTCAACCCACGTCCTCCTAACCACCCTATCCCGCACTCTCTCCCTCATTAAATTCTTCCGCCGTTTTTACTCTCTCTCCAATCTCTCTCAATCTACCTTTTTCTCCCTCTCTCACACTCAACCCCCATCAACGTCCTTTCTTTCTTTCTCTTTCTCTCTCTCTCTCTCTCTCACTCAATCACTCCACTTAATTCACTCCTCAAAACCCGCAGCTGTCCCCTACATCATCTCTCTCCCCCTTCTTCTTCGTTATATCTCTTTTCTCCCCCTCAAAAGAAAACGCCAACTCCCCTCTTCTTCCTCTCTCCTTCTCTTCTCACTTTCATCTTTCACTTGCATGCAAACAAACACCCCCTAAATTCTTCCGCCGTTTTTACTCTCTCTCCAATCTCTCTCAATCTACCTTTTTCTCCCTCTCTCACACTCAACCCCCATCAACGTCCTTTCTTTCTCTCTCTCTCTCTCTCTCTCTCTCACTCAATCACTCCACTTAATTCACTCCTCAAAACCCGCAGCTGTCCCCTACATCATCTCTCTCCCCCTTCTTCTTCGTTATATCTCTTTTCTCCCCCTCAAAAGAAAATGCTAGCTCCTCCTCTTTCCTCAAATCCGACGAACCCCTCCAAGCCGACCGCCG
>NW_017973118.1:12070-13592 GCF_001876935.1 Asparagus officinalis | reverse complement strand
TATACATATAATATATTATAAAATATATAATAATATATAATTATATATTATATAATATATATATAATATATAACATTATATATATATATATATATTATATATAAAATATATATATATATATTATTTTAATATATATAACAAATATAACTACGATACATATAACATCATATATTATATAAATTACATAAAACATATATGTATATAATTAATATAAATATATATATAATATATATAACATATAATATAATATATATATATAATATATAAATATATATATATATATATAATAAATACACATATATATATCTATAGAGAAGAGATTAATGTTCCTTGTCATCAGAGGAATTCCTCCCCTATAGACTCCTCTAAAATCAACATATTGACGAATTGCAAAATTTACCAATTCTGAAAATGAACATCTCCTAGCGCCTATTTATAGGCTCTCAGGACAGTGCCCACAATAAGGAGAAACGTCGCGCCACCGTCGCGGCCCTGTCGGCCCACCTTCGGGTGGCCGCGGACTGGCCGGAGCCCACAAGAGGTGGCTCGGCCACCGAGCACACAACAAGCAGGTGGCGTCGGCCGGCCACCTTGGGATGGCTCGGCCACGAGCCCTCTTGGTGCTCGGTGAGTGGCCGAGCCACCTTGGTGGCCGCGAGCCACCAAGGAGGCTGCTCGGCCTCCGAGCACCAAATGGTGCGCTCGCTAGGTGCGCAGCCACTCTAGAGGTCTGGTCGCGCTCCGAGCCACCTACGAGGTGGCTCGGCCTCCGAAGCCACCATTTGGCTAGCGCTCGGAGGTGTGGCCGACGCCACCACAGGTGGCCTCGCGCCACGAGCCACTTATGGTGGCGTCTGGCCGAAGCCACCTTGGTGCGGCTCGGTGAGCCGCCTCGCCGTGGACTGTGGTTTCCCGAGCCTCTCTGGCTGGCTTCTCGTGTTTGGTTTTTCCGTCTGCTTTCCGGTTCTTTCTGTGATTTCGGTATTGATTGAGACTCTGATTTGTTCATCCCTGATTTGGCAGTAAGTCCGGATTCCTGATTTGACAGTAATAATCCGCTTCGTGAGTTCGAGTCCGAAACTGATCTTGATTTGATCGTTGATTCGTCGCGAGTCTATTCTCCGGTTGGCATGCTCGTGAATCCTAAACTCGTATAGCTTGATTCTGCAGCTGGGGTGGATTCATCTCCTGTTTCGGCGTGCCGATTTGTCGATCTCGTCGCTTCGTTGGTTGTCTGGTTCGTCGGTTTGTGCCGAGCTGAGCTAAGGGACCTATAAGCAATTTTATATGCCTACAATATATAAAATCCAAACTCTCTCCCTCTTTAACCCTTCCCTCACGTTGAGCAGCCATCTTTCTCCCTCAGAAAGTCTAGAAATTCTCCTGTCAAATTTGGAGAAGCTTTGAGAAGCAAAGTGCAGGAGGAGGGCGAGATCTATGGCTTTTGGGAAGGAAGATCGAGTCTTCTTCCATGTTTGAGAGATCCAAACGAAATTCTAAGGCAAGTTCATCTCTTCCCAAC
>NW_017973118.1:10750-12050 GCF_001876935.1 Asparagus officinalis | reverse complement strand
GAACTAAACCCTATTTTGATAAATAGATCTGTAGATCTGAATACTAAATGAAGAAAAGACAAAATTTTGATGATTAGAACTATAAGTAATTGCTAATTGAAAAACTAATTAGGTTTAGAACCCTAATTAATCAACTAAAATTTGTTTAGTATTGTTTAGAGACATTAAATCCTAAATATCTATGTTTTGTTGACGTATAATTGTTTGGTCAAGCCCCCACTATGTTAAATACGAAATTTAAACATGTTTTCACATCCTATGATAATGTTTCACGAGTTCTTTTTGAGAAAGTCGATTAACCTCTTGAAAACCACGTTTTTGTTCTTGTACTCTGGTCGGTCAACTGACCCCAAGTATCAGTCAACCGATTTGACCCTGAAGATTGTATATTTTCCTCGGGATGGTCGACCGATAGATTATCAGTCGACCGACCAAACCTTGTACACGTTGTGCATGTTCGTCGATCGGTCGATTGATGGGTGTTGGTCTTCTTGTTTTGATAATGATTTTACAAACAATTTAAGACTAATATAGATTTTAGTATTTTGTTTTGTATTGTTTAGTATACACAGGAAAACGAGCTATATGGATATTAAAGCCTATGCAAATTAAGTCAACCAATTAAGTTCAAGCTTCATATGATTCATTCTTGGTATACTTAGTATAGGTTTATATGTAATGTGTGCAAATTCTTAAAGCTCAAATTTATACACACATTCTTTTGTGAAAGTTCTCAATTCATAGATATTTTTATGCAAAATATACTTTAATATGCTTTGGACTATACAAACATTATAAACATATTTTATTAAGTCCATAAAAACAATATACAAGTTTTATTAAGTCCATAAAAACAATATACAAGTTTTCAAAACTTGACTTGTGCAAAATATCAAAATTAACATGTGTTAATACACATGTATTTTAGTGTTGTTGTATATTTATGAGTTTTCACAAATGGTAAGTGCAAATTGAAAAATTCCTTTTCCAACATGTTTATTTTCATGTTTATAAACTTTTCCATAAGTTTTACATTTTTTAGAATTTATTTGCTATTTTTAAAAGAGGTTTGAAATTTGTTTTCACTATTCCTAACAGGATGAAAACCTGTTATCAGTCGACTGATGGTCTCTATCAGTCGACTGATGAAAACGTCTAGCATTGTCTAAACTATCTATTTTTATGACTGATAATCTATCAGCTGACTGATGAGGTCTTCAGTCGATTGTTGAGGTCTTCAGTCGACCGATTTATCTAGCATTTTATTTTTGATTTATATATATATATATATATATATATA
>NW_017973118.1:4476-10735 GCF_001876935.1 Asparagus officinalis | reverse complement strand
TAGATAAAGATATATAAATATATATATATATATAATATATATATATATATATATATATATATATATGGGAAAAGTTTTCCTAAGGTGACACCTTAGATTCCCACCTAAGGACGCGGCCTAAAATCACATCATTCCCTTTTTGCGATCCGCTCCGTTAAACTTGATCTACACGTTCTTAAACCTAAACACACCAATTTTGGGGTGAACCCGTCGTGTTTTGACCCTTCATCCACTCACCACAATTTTAATGGTTTCGAATGAATAGAACTTTTTGAACGGCTCAACGAAGGGTCAAAACACGACGGGTTCACCCCAAAATTAGTGTGTTTGGGTTTAAGAACGTATAGATCAAGTTCAATGGAGCGGATCATAAAAAAAAAAAGGGAATAATGTGATTTTAGGCCGCGTCCTTAGGTAGGAATCTAAGGTGTCACCTTAACCGTTAAAATTACGGTGAGTGGATGAAGGGTCAAAACACGGCGGGTTCATCCCAAAATTGGTGTGTTTGGGTTTAAAAACGTGTAGATCAAGTTTAATAGAGTTTTATCACACACATCCCTATTTGAGCTTTTAGTATTTCATACATTATATATTGGGTTGTGGGATTGTGATATTATGAGAGTGATCTTACATTGAGTTCTCATCTATTATAGAGAACAAATCTTGTATTTGAGCCTTATTGTGAGTTACACATTGTATTACACTTGTACATCGAGAGGAGTGGTTGGTGAGAGACGAGGTTGATTCCAAGAGGAGTGACATCGATTATAAAGCTTAGAGAGAGGTTGTAAATCCGAGCACTTGAGGAAGAGGACACGGGTTACACTTAGAGGGTGTAAAGTGTGTTTACATTGTGTGTGTTGTAAACGTTTGTCGGTGAGCATTGAAAACCGATTGTGAACGTTTTTGGGTGAACGTTAAAAACCCATTTGTGATAGTGGATTCTTCCCGAGAGTGGGGAGTGGATACATAGGTCGGAAGGACCGAACTATGTGATCATATTATTGTGTTTAGTTTGCTCTTTTTGTCCTCTATTTGTTTATATTGTTTCTTGTTTATTTTTTCCCTTTGCATATATATCCTTGCTTGAATTCAATCGAATATCTATCTTGCTATGATATATTTGTTCATTAGTTTTAATTGGTATAAAATCGGAATTAGATTAGTTTTGACCCTATTCACCCCCCCCCCCCCCCCCCCAGTTTTGACCCTATTCCCCCCCCCCCCCTCCCTCTAGGGTCTATCAATTGGTATCAGAGCTTGGTGCTCTTTGATTTGAGGTTTAACCACATTGAGTTAAAGATCCCCTGTTCTTTCATATTGTTGCTAATCTTGTTTTGATATTTCTTTTTGCTTGCATAATATTTTATGGATATGCACGGTGCACCTAGCTTAGGTTATGCTATTAATATTGCTCCTAAAATTGATAATTTCCCCTATGCATAATGGTGTGTAAAATTTAAGCTTTTTGTTAGATCTAGACACTTTGATTTATGAGAGATTATTGATTATGCTTATGTTGTGCTCATATTGGAGAAATACAAGTGGAGCAATGAAGATAAAAAAAATATTTACAATGAACAAGCTTTTGTTAGAATTCTTACATAATGCATTTGATTCATCTTTTTCTAACAAGCTTGATTCTTTTGATAGTGCTTACATATTATGAAAATTTATAGAAGCATATCAAGGGAACTTGGAGGATATCCAACACGCTTTGGTGGCTTCTTCCTCAAGTTCAAAAGGAGTATCTTCATGTACACAGCCACTAGGAGATAGCCCTAGTGAGGTATGCGAGTCCGATAATGATGATGAATTATCTATTGATGAACTTGCCTATAGATATGAATTATTAATGCATAATTATAAGAAGTTGTAACAAATTTTTGTAAATTTAAAAAGCAAGCATGTTGCATTAAAATCCGATCATGAGTTATTAGCTTCTAAGTTTGATTCTATTTCTAATGAAAATGTGACCCTAAAAGAAAATAATGATAAACTTAAATTGGATCATGATTCTTTAATTTCAAACATTGCTAATTTAACTCATGAGAAAAATAATACCATATTAGAAGTAGAAAACATGAAAAATAATGTTAGCTCTTTTCCGAATAATTATATTTGTTCTACTTCTAATAACAATGCTTATATGCAAAATGATGAGTTGAATCTTGTTAAGGATCGTATATCATCTTTAAATTCAGCCCTTAAAACATGCATTGTTAATAACAACAAGCTTATGGACTTGTGTGCAATGTCCCATAAAAATATTTCCAAGAAACTCATTCACTATGCACACATGTATAACAAAGTTTACAAGTGTACCATTTGCGGCCGAAAAGGCCACATTGCTAAATTTTGTTATGATGCACAAAAATCTACTATGCCTAAAAATATTGATCCTTGTGCATCCCAACAAGCTACTTCATCTCATACACATGCATATGCACATATTTCACATCATAAACATGCTCATGTGTATAAGTGTGATTTTTGTGGTAGGTTTGACCATTTGGCCAAATTTTGTTTTGATTTAAAAAATATTTCTCATTTGCAAAAAGCTTCAAATAAACTACCTTTGTTTGCAAATGATTTCCATGCACCACCATTTGGTCAATATAAACCTTTTAGACCCTTTCATTGCACTCATTGCAATCGAAATGGCTATCTATATGAATTTGTTTTTGAGCATGTCTGTGCACCATATACGCCCAAATGGGTTCATAACCCAAGGGCCTTGAGCTTGAACGATAGTGGTCATATTCCTAGACTATTCGGTACCAAGAGTAATTGGGTACCAAAACATGTTTGATCTTTAAGAACAATTTTTTTAGCTTTTTAGTTTTTTATATTGTTAAAGACGATTTTATTTAAGTTTTATAAATAAAATTAAAAATAATTTTATGCTTGGTATTTATTTTGAAAAGTTATCATGATTCTCCCTTATAGATTTTCATGTTTTCATCCTTTATGTATTGATACAATTTTTATCAAGATGATTTTTCTATGTTAAAACATCATTTTTGTTATTATTCATTGTTTTCAATTTTTTAAGTTTGAACGATGTGTTTGTGCTTTATGAGATCATTGTAAAGCACTCTTTTGATAATATTTATATATTTGTGCTTATGGATCATCAATTAGTGCTTTATAATGTATTCTTTATGGGGTTAGATCAAATTTGTCCAAGAAAGATTTCCTTTTATTGATCAAACGTCTTTTTTTAAACATACTTTGTTTTGAGTTTATATATGAGAGGTTTATTTTTCGAGCAACCCCCCGGATGTATTAATTCTTTGTTTCAAATTTTGTTTACCGGGTATTCATATGGGTTAAAACAAGCTTTTCTTATTTTTGTCGAAAATGAGTATATTGATCTTTTATGTATTTATCCAAAGCACACTAATCTTTGATCTTTATGGATAAAACTTATAAATATTTTGACAAATTTTATTTGTGATCATGTATATAGGAAAGATGTGTCCATTATTTACATCGATACAAAATATCCTTTTTAGTGGACATATTTGCCTAACCTCTTTGCTTAGAGATTTTTTTGGTGATTTGAGTATGTTTGTCATTTGAATCATGTATTTGCTCAATCATCTTATTTTTTATTAAAATGATACTTTTTGCTGTTCATGAACTCTCATTTGTACTCTCTTTTGGTATCATCTTTATTGCCTTTCTTGGATTCATGAATTTTCATGAACAATGTTTTGGTTTTCATAAGTTTTCATGAACTTATACTTTGTTTTTATGTATTGAGACATCATTCTCATAATAATGTATTTATATATGTTCTCAATCAATCATAATTTATGGTTTGATAACTTATGAATCTTCTTTTTTTTTTATTTTTTTTTTTTTTTTTTTTTTGGGATTTTTTGATATATATCCTATGTATATATATTTATGTTTGTGACTCTATTCTTAATGATACATATATGTGGTCACTTAGCCTTCTTTAATGTGAGTTGTATTTAGGATATTCTATACCCATGCTTCCTCACATTTATTTCTCATGCTCATCATTGCATAATTTCCATATGGCAGTTTGATAGGGGGAGTCATCCCTAAATTTTTTGTTGTTGTTTATACTCACTCTTGCTTATTGATAGGGGGAGCTTTTGCTCTCTTATTCTTTTATTTTCCTTATTTTTAATGTTGCCAAAGGGGGAGAAAATGTGAGTATTTATATGTTTGTGAACTTTTATAGATTTTTATATGTATTTTGGTAAATTATTTGTCATCATAAAAAATGGTAGATTGTTGACCTTCCTGTTTTGATGATGATTTTACAAACAACTTGAGACTAATATTGGTTTTAGTATTTTGTTTTGTGTTGTTTAGTATACACAGGAAAATGAGCTACATGGATATTAAAGCCTATACAAATCAAGTCAACCAATTAAGTTCAAGCTTCATATGATTCATTCTTGGTATACTTAGTATAGGTTTATATGTAATGTGTGCAAATTCTTCAAGCTCAAATTTACACACACACATTCTTTTTTGAAAGTTCTCAAATTATAGATATTTTTATGCAAAATATACCTTAATATGCTTTGGACTATACAAACATTATAAACATATTTTATCAAGTCCATAAAAACATTATACAATTTTTCAAAACTTGACTTGTGCAAAATATCAAAATTAACATGTGTTAATACACATGTATTTTAGTGTTGTTGTGTAATTTTGAGTTTTCTTTTCACAAATGGTAAGTGCAAATTGAAAAATTCCTTTTCCAACATGTTCATTTTCATGTTTATAAAGTTTTCCTAAAGTTTTACATTTTTTGGAAATTATTTGCTATTTTTAAAAGATGTTTGAAATTCATTTTCACTATTCATAACAGGCTGAAAACCTGTTATGAGTCGACTGATAGTCTCTATCAGTCGACTGATGAAAACTTCCAGCATTGTCTAAACTATCTATTTTTGTGACTGATAATCTATTAGTCAACTGATGATGTCTTCAGTTGACCGATGAGCTGCCAGTTTGCCTGTAACGATTAGCCCATCGGTAGACTGATGAACAGTATCAGTCGACTGACGGCCCAACGACTAGTTTTTCTAGTCTTTTGTATTTTTGTCTTTTTGCTGGGTTTTCTTAGTTTGTGGGCTTTGGTTTTCATCCTATAAATACCCCATACTATTTCACTTCTGAATTTTAATCTAAGAGAGTTTTAACAAGTGTTTTTAAAGAGTTTAAAAGATTGTTTAAGTTTCTTTTCAAGTTTGGTGTTTGTTTACAAAGAGGAAGCTTACATCGTCAATTGAGGAGTTCATCCTCAATCTTCTTCATCCTCTCTTTGTGTTTATAGAAAAATTTTCCTAACTCATTTATCTAGTATTTTATTTACAAGTGTTTTTAAAGAGTTTAAAAGATTGTTTAAGTTTCTTTTCAAGTTTGGTGTTTGTTTACAAAGAGGAAGCTTACATCGTCAATTGAGGAGTTCATCCTCAATCTTCTTCATCCTCTCTTTGTGTTTATAGAAAAATTTTCCTAACTCATTTATCTAGTATTTTATTCTTGATTTTCATATCTATATCATTGCTAGTTTATTATTTGAGTTAGATTTTATTGAACTCATTTTATCGCACACATCCCTATTTGAGCTTTTAGTATTTCATACATTATATATTGGGTTGTGGGATTGTGATATTGTGAGAGTGAGCTTACATTGTGTTATCATCCATTATAGAAAACAAATCATTTGTATTTGAGCCTTAATTGTGAATTACACATTGTATTATACTTGTACACCGAGAGGAGTGGTTGGTGAGAGACGGGGTCGATTCCAAGAGGAGTAGCATCGGTTGTAAAGCCTATAGAGGTTGTAAATTCGAGCACTTGAGGAAGAGGACACGGGCTCTTTGATTTGTGGCTTAACCGCCTTGAGTTAAAGATCCAAGCTTTCATATTGTTGCTAATCTTGTTTTGATATTTCTTTTTGCTTGCATAACACATTATGGATATGCACGGTGCACCTAGCTTAGGTTATGCTATTAATATTGCTCATCATTTAGATAAGTTTCCCTATGCTCAATGGTGTGTTAGATTTAAGCTATTTGTTATATCTAGACACTTTGATTTGTGAAAAATTATAGATTGTGCTTATATTGTACCCACTTCGGAGAAATTCAAGTGGAGTAAAAATGATCATAAAATATTTACAATGAACAAGCTCTTGTTAGATATTTTACACAATGCTTTTGATTCATCTTTATCTAACAAGCTTGATTCTTTT
>NW_017973118.1:0-3708 GCF_001876935.1 Asparagus officinalis | reverse complement strand
CGCCATCTCCTCTGCGCCCGCCTCCTTGGCCGTGACCATATCGCCGCTCCGTGCCCGCCTCTTTGGCAGCGACCTCATCGCCGCCGCTCTCCCGTGATCCATCATCTAACTCTCGGCCATCTCCGACGCCGCGGCTCTCCCGTGATCTCTCATCTCCCCCGCGTGATCCCCGTTGCCGCGACAACTCCCTCTCTCATAGGTATTTTGATCATTGGTGGAGATCACAGGCTCAAGGTGTAAATTTTCCCTTCATTTTCGCTTAAATTGTTATGTTGCGTGGTAAGTGTTCGTGTTAATGTCTGTGAGAGGTTTTCCATATCAAACATGTTGTTTATCGCTTGCTAGGATATTTATGCTTAATTGGTGAAGTTGCATGTTTGGTGTTTAACTCCGCCGCTGCCCCGACAACTCCCTCTCTCATAAGTATTTTGATCGTTGGTGGAGATCACAGGCTCAAGGTGTAAATTTTCCCTTCATTTTCGCTTAAATTGTTATGTTGCGTGGTAAGTGTTCGTGTTAATGTCTGTGAGAGGTTTTCCATATCAAACATGTTGTTTATCGCTTGCTAGGATATTTATGCTTAATTGGTGAAGTTGCATGTTTGGTGTTTATATTAATGTCTTGCAAAGTTTGGATACGTTAATTTTTTCAACGTAGAGAAATTGGATTTTGGTATCAAATTGTATGTTAAATTGTTTACTTACATATGCTAGGAGAAGATACAGGTCTTCCTTTGTAGAATTTTTTTTCAAGATTTAAATAAATGAGAATGATTTTTTATCTCTTTCTCATATGTAGAGAGCTAGATGAAGTGGCTAACCTGTAGTGAACCTTGAAATATTTTTCTTTCATATCGAAAGAAGAGAAATTTCTTTCCAATTCTTGATAATTGCATCACCTTATGGAGGTTCTTCTTACAGTGTGGGATCAAAAAGCTCGTGGGATGCTGCAACTGCCTTTGCCTTGTTACTGTTGGTGGTTGCTTCAAGCGTATCAGTTTTTGTAGGATACTGGGTTTCCAGAGCCAAGTCGGTTCCTTTCACGCCTATTGACAGGCTTTAATACATCACTGTAGTAGCACAGTTGTATCTTTATGTTGTATTATATCTGGGTGTAATTGATGTTGCGAGATGGATATTCTTTATATTCTTTCATTTGATTTTTTACGGAGTTGCAACTTCCGTCAAGATGATATTTATGTTGCTAATTTTTATTTACAGATCCGAGTGGAATCTAATGTTGTCTTGCATTCATTCTTGTGAATGCACATGTTGTTTGCTAATGCAGCTGCTGCTGACTTTAATTATATTGTTCATGAGAAACTTTGTTTGCGTTGTTACTCATCTTCTTAGCAAATTACAATTTCCACTTTAATTATATTGTATTGCGTCGTTGCGCATCTTCTTAGCAAAATACAATTTCCACCTGCATTACTAGAGAAAGTATTCAGTGAGGATGGATTGAATATTGCAACAATAAAACCACACGGCCAGAAAGTATTCAGTGGAGAAAATGAAGCAGGAAGTACATGCAGGCTTGCTCCCTGATTTCAGCAGATATGGGAGGGAAAAATAGCGAAACACGGCCAGAATGCTCAGTGATTTCATGACCAAAGAAATTTCCAAATTAAATACAATAATAAATCAAGCATGCCTCCCAGCATATGTAAGTCAACAATTTAACATACAATTTGATACCAAAATCCAATTTCTCTACGTTGAAAAAATTACTGTAACAGAACAGAGCATTTACTATCTATTCAAAAATACAAAAAATTAACATTTAATTGCACATAAAAATACATAAACCAGCATATACTATCTATTCAAAAATACATAACGACATAAACCAGCAAATACTATACTATAAATTCAGCAACAACTAACATTTGATTGCACAAAAACTTAAACCAGCTTCTATTCATACTTCAGCTACAATCTTCACAGGCTCTACATCCCAGGTCAGTTTAGCCACCAGCTCGTCGCGTTGTGTTACATACTTTATCATGTCACAGAACATGATAAAGTATGAGATGGAAGCAAGAATGAAAGCAAACTGGATACATCAAGCACACTGAGGATACAATGACATAAAATGCTCAAGTTACAGGGGAAAAAAAGGGAACAAATGTAGTGATCCAAGAAGAAACCATAAATATAATAAATTCGGAAACGCTACATTACAGACTAAAAGGTAGTTGAAAAGAATGATAAGATGTAATATACAAACACCCGAAAGCTTTTATCGTCATATCTTTCATTACACCACTACCTATAACAAGCAAATTAGTGTTTCTCATACCAACATCGAACTTATCCTTCCAAGAGTTGCCGCAACAAGATGATTTTGCTGCTGGCTGAGCCTCACCAGCCTGATCCGGTTTGTTAATCTTGATCATCTTGTCCTGAAAATGGTTATAACAAGGGTACAATCACATTGCTGCAGGAAAAAGTATTCGAATTTAAGCGAAAATATGTGAAATCTTACAAGTTAATGAGAAAGTTATAAATTTACAACAAGCAATGCTTTGAAATTAGTTGATGCAAAATTTATATAATTTTTGTCGTTTACCATCCATACCATGTATATCGTCTATTCAATTAAGGAAGTCATAGTAATTTATTAATTAGCATAGGAAAATGAAAGCAGGTAACATGAATATCACTAACTTTTTTCAAATGACAATCATCTTAATTTTGAACGGGAGAATGAGTATTCAAGGATACTAGCGAGTTTGAACTAGTAAATGTGGGAAAGAAGTTTATGGTTTATGTTGTTGTATGAGTTGAATACTCAGGAAACATATTGTTAACTGCAATTAGGCTCTTAACACAAAAAACCAAGCAACTGCACATTCACCATAATCTAGCGGAGAAGTTTTACCTGAAAGACGAAAGATCAATGCAAAATGTAGCCCTTGAATACCTTCAACCACTCTGCTCCAACGACACCTAGAATTACAGTAAATGTGCCTCCCTGGAAATATAGAGTGTTCAATTAACAAATTTGTACAGCCACGACAACATGTTTGATATGGAAAACCTCTCACAGACATTAACACGAACACTTCACACGCAACATAATAATTTAAGCGAAAATGAAGGGAAAATTTACACCTTGAGCCTGTGATCTCCACCAACGATCAAAATACCTATGAGAGAGAGAGAGATGTCGCGGCGGCGGCAGAGTTGTCGGGGTGGCGATGGGGATCCCGCGGGGGAGATGAGAGATCACGGGAGAGCGGCGGCGTCGGAGATGGCCGAGACTTAAAGCGATGGCGTCGGAGATCTCGCGGGGGTGAGGCGAGATAACAGGGGCGCGGAGATGGCCGAGAGGAGAGCTACACCGGAGATGGCCAATGTTTGATATGGAAAACCTCTCACAGACATTAACACGAACACTTCACACGCAACATAATAATTTAAGCGAAAATGAAGGGAAAATTTACACCTTGAGCCTGTGATCTCCACCAACGATCAAAATACCTATGAGAGAGAGAGAGATGTCGCGGCGGCGGCAGAGTTGTCGGGGTGGCGATGGGGATCCCGCGGGGGAGATGAGAGATCACGGGAGAGCGGCGGCATCGGAGATGGCCGAGAGTTAGATGAGGGATCACGGGAGAGCGGCGGCGATGAGGTCGCTGCCAAAGAGGCGGGCACGGAGCGGCGATATGGTCACGGCCAAGGAGGCGGGCGCAGAGGAGATGGC
>NW_017973117.1:0-41371 GCF_001876935.1 Asparagus officinalis | reverse complement strand
ATGTTACTTACGAGAGTTTTGTTATGTCAAAGAGTTAACAGTTATCAAAGAAAGTTAACATATTTCTAATAAAAATTAACATGTTATAAACAAGCGTTAACATGTTCTCCACAAAAGTTAACATGTTTTCCAAAAGAGTTAACATGTTTGCCACAAGAGTTAACATGTTAGCCACAAGAGTTAACATGTTTGCCACAAGAGTTAACATGTTTTCCACAAGAGTTAACATGTTTGCAACAAGAGTTAACATGTTTGCCACAAGAGTTAACATATTAGCTATAAGAGTTAACATGTTTCTAACAAGAGTTAACATGTTATCCATCATGTTATTTACAAGAGTTAACATGTAATAGGTATAGTTTAATAACTTACCAAGAAAATTTTATATGTTAACTGTAACTTAACAATCTAACTGAGCAACTTTACAGACCCAAGTAAGATAACATTTTCATTATAATTCACATTGGCATAGATATATTTCAGTTTATATACACAGTTAACTACAAAAGTATTACATACACCCAGATATGTTTCAGTTCATATAAACAGTTAACTACAAAAGTATTACATACACCCAAATATGTTTCAGTTCATATAAACAGTTAACTACAAAAGTATTACATACACCCAAAAGTGTTTCGGCAAATCCGCAACTCATATCAATCGGCGATCGGTTCATTGCAAGATGCGCGGTTGTGGCCTTCGGAGTAGCATCGAGAGCATTTCAAAGGTCGTTTATACACTGTTCGATTGTTGATACATCTTGTTTTATTTCTCCCCTTTCTTTTGATAGTATGTGGTGGAAGTAGCTCGATCTCATCCCTTGGCACGCTTCGTTTCTCATAATCAGGTATAGGATAGAGAATCGGGTCATAGCTCTTTTTAAATGCTTCTATGGACATAAATCAATCGCAATATTGGTAAATGTCTCTCTTCATGTACGAGATGACTGCACATACATGTTTACACGGAATCCGCATGACGTCTCAAGCACGGCAAGTGCATGTCTTCTTCTCCAAATCAACATGGGTAGTTTTATGTGCTTGCACTTCAAATATGTCAGCTGCAGCTTGCTTAACATCCAATGGACGACCTTTCTCTATATTTTCTTTAAGCACCATCTCTGCTTGTGGACAGAGATATCCAACCCATTTATCTGCAAGTAACCGGCGATTACTCATTCGAACCATTATCTGTTTACGGATATGCTCAACCATTTGTAGAATCTGTAGCATTCTAGCTTCCCTTATCCAATTGTGGAGAACTTGCGTGGCAAGTTTTGAAATAACTCTTGACGAGTTGATAACTCTGAACGAGTTTTAGAAGAACTTGCAGAGCAAGTTTTGAACTCTGATCGAGTTGATAACTCTGAACGAGTTTGAACTCTTGAAAAAGAGTTGATTTGAACCGAAAGTTCGGTTAATAAGCCAAGGAAGAAGCTCCTGTTGCTGGTCTCCAAAACTCCTTGTTGCTGCAGAACGCGGCAAGATGCTCGATCAAGGATCCCCAAAAAGTCAGCTCCCCCCCTCCAAAAAAGAGGATCCGAACTCAGTTGAGTTTTGAGGTATTTATAGGGGGTTAAGGGTATAACCGCCCCCTTAAATATCTCCTTAATGAGGGTTTAATGGGGTCTAACTGCTCCCCATAAATCTCTCCATGATAGGGTAGTGATCCCCTAAAATCTTGGGGAGAAAACGGTTCTGGAACCGTTCAAATCGTGCTTGAACGAGTTAAACGCTGAAAACAGCGTTCTGGGCTCGAACTGTGCGTTTCTGGACCTGAAACGCACAGTTGAGGTTGAAAAACGCACAGCTGGGGCTGAAAACGCACAGCTGGAGCTGAAAAACGCACAGCTGGGCTGAAAACGCACAGTTGAGGCTGAAAACGCACAGCTGAGGCTGAAAACGCACAGCTGGGCCTGTAAACGCACAGTTGGCCTGTTTCAGGCTAAAAACGCACAGTTGTGCTGTTTTAAAGATTAACTCTGCGTTTCTAGATTGAAAACGCAGAGTTGAGCCTGTTTAAAGGCTGAAAACGCACAGTTGTGCTGTTTTAGCGATTAACTCTGCGTTTTGATGTTGAAAACGCAGAGTTGAGCATGTGCGCTTTGACTCTGTAATGCAGAGGCGAACCTTAGGCGGGCTTGGCGGGCTTCAGGCTAAGTCCAATGTTCTGATGAAGTCCAGTCTTGCAGACGGACCTCAGAACATAATTTGCTGCGAAGAACAGGTCATAACTTTCAAACCGTAAGTCGGAATTAGACGAATTATATATGAAAATCGGCTATCTCGACGAGACGGGGCCATCCGAACCAAGCCGGAGGCTTTGGTTCGCTTCCTCCGTTTTGCCAAATTCCTTACGGTTTGAGAGATATCTGCATTTTAATATGAAGAGACCGTCAATTTGTAGTCTCTTTTGCTAGAGCTTTGCACAGATCGTCCTCTTGTAATCTTCGTCTTGGCTCCTTGAAAATATGAGAGTCGTCAGGTTGTAACTCCCGATGTTGATTGTGAATGCTGTTGAATTGGGGCCTTCATTAGTTGTTGTGAAGGTCGTCAGATTGTAACCTTCTACGTGAAAGTCCTCCAATTGTAGCCTTCTGGAAGTCGTCAGATTATAACTTAAATCATCGGTGTTTGATGAGGGATTAACTATCTATTGTGATTTTTAGACAGCCTACATACGTGCCCATACCTGAAATTATATATAACTTTATAACATGTCACAAATAAAGGTTAACAAATAATTGAATAGGGTTAACATAATATGAATTACAGGTAACAGTATACAGATAAGAGTTAACAGGTTATAAATAAGGGATGACACAAATAGTTGAATAGAGTTATTTTTTTGTATTACAGTTAACATGTTTACATATAATAGTTAACATTTAACATGTTTTCTACAAAAGTTAACATGTTATCAACAAGAGTTAACATGTTATCAACAAGAGTTAACATGTTATCAACAAGAGTTGACACGTTACCCACAAGAGTTAACATGTTAGCAACGAGACTCAACATATTATCAACAAGACTTAACATGTTATCAACTCTGATATAGTTAACAGCTCTGATATAGAATTTAACATATCCAAAGATAACATGCTAAATAGCATAAGTTCATACATTAGCATAGATATAGAACAGCCAAATAACGTTACCATATTCCCGGGAAGAATGCATTTGCCCATTGATCAGGAGAGTAGTTCATAGCAATGTTGTATGCCCTTGGATCCATGTCATATATCTCTTTCATGTACTCATTCCATTCTGCTATTGTGTATTTATAACAAGCACTTTGGAGTAAGTTCCCAAGAACATGAGTGTCCTTCGACTTCATACCCAAGTCCTTAAGCTTTAACCTAAAATTTTTAACAAGATGTAGAACACACCTCGAGTGTAGAGCTTCTGAAAAAAACTCTTTTACTGATTCTTTAATTCATTTGTCCGTATCAGAAATTATAACCAATTGGTGGGGAGGATTGTAAGGGTCAGCCCTCTCATAATGTATGGACCATAGACCTTGGAGGAACCACTTCCAATTCATCAAATTCTCTTGATCACATATGCAATACGCTAAGGGAAATATACCTTGGTTCCCATCGTATGCTATGGCCGAGAGGAGAATACCTTTATATCGATCCTTCAAAAATGTACCGTCCAAAAATAGAAGGGGTCTGCATCCACTCAAGAAACCTTTGATGCATGCAGCATAACAAACAAAGAGTCTCGAAAACCTCCCCTCATTCTGGTCAACATGTATGTAACTGCCGGGATTTGTCTCTTTTACCATGCGCTCATACCTAGTCGTGTAAGAAGAAACAAACCAACAAGTTAACATGTTATCCGTGTAGCTTAACAAGCGACCAAAAAAAGCTAACACATTATTGGGGTAACTTAACAAAAGTTAACATGTTATTTACAAGAGTTAACATGTTAGTCGTGAAACTTAACATGTTATCAATGTTATCAATGAACTTAACAAGGAACATGTTAACTATTTGTTTTAACAAGAAAACTTTAAAACTTAACAAGTTAATAATAAAGCTCAGCATTTACCATCGTAGTTGATCATACGACTCATATATATCCCCGTAAAGCTTCTCATGTGCTCTCTCTTTCCCCTACCATATCTTACTGTAATCAATTCTAAGGCCGTAGTTTGTGAGGAACTCCTTTTGCACATCAACGGGTCGGATTTCTGGACGGACCTTCAGGAGTGGTTGTAACTGTGTTGCAATGAATTTACGGGATGCCCTTGAACGACCTGTATTTTGCCCGTACTGCCCACAAGTATGTTCATTAACAAACTTCTTGATCGATAGTCTATTTGCATTCTTAACAGGTGAAGCAAACAACATCCATGGGCACTCGTAAGTTTCTTTATATCGGCAATATACACGGATACGTTTTGGTTCGTTCTTTTTAAACTCATAATCAAACATTTTGGCCAGAGAATAGTATGTCAGCGCCAACCTTAATTCTTCAGCACTTTCAAATTCTTGACCCTCTTCAGTTAATGCATTATGCCACCAACCAGGAATCATTACTGTGTTGTTAATAATGTCATCAGAACGCACTACATTGCTACCACTGGGATTATCAATTGGAATTCTTTCAGAACCATGATTTGCGGCAGAAGTACTATCAATAAACTTTGGCTTCAGTGTATTCATAATGCTGCACAAATATAATTGGTTTTTCTTAAAATAACAAATAGGACTTGTACTTAAATAATGCAGTACCCTTAAGAGTTAACAAATATGCCCTAAAGCTTAACAACCTTCGGTAGAAAGTTAACATATATCAGTTAAAAGCTAACATTTAACCTGAAACAACTCGCTATGTTATCATTTCCCCATATTTTACTCACGCAATTCATAAGTTTTCAAATAAATTAAGTGTAAATATAACTTACATTTCAGGAGGTTGCTTCGGGGTGTTCTCACATCTGGAAACATCCACATCTATATTAGCTCGAATATGGATCTCCAGACACCCGATATTACGGTTGTGCTCCACCATACACTCCATATCATCCTCATTCTCGATCTCAAAACTCAGATCAGGGATCCTTTCAGATTTATAAACCATTGATAGCGCATTATAAGGAACCTTCAACCTCTCAGCCACGTCGAACTTAAACTCAAAAAAAGAGGTTGCAGAAGTTACCCTTGAGAACACTGCTCTCTCACCCAAGGAAACCATGAAAATAAGGGGGCTCTCCGCCATAAATGAAGGGGATTTAAGAGGAGTTATGAAGGGCACTTTAGGACAAGTAGGGGGCTGAAGATCATAAGCCCTAACCGCAAAGATCTGCCATTTGCACCATAAATACACTCTCTTCAAAGCCGAGTGGGTTAACATGAGATATAACGGAGGGAGCGCGCCAAAATTTCCCCCCAAAACGACCATCATCTCGCCTTAAATGCGACGGAGAGGTTTCGCCAGCGATCGGATCTCGTTTTCGAGGCACGGAGTTGAAGGCGGGGGTATTTTAGGGAGGCTGGGTGCAAATACATGTGTGAGAACTGCTTTTAGGGCTCAGTTATAATTTTTTGAAAATTTAAGGACTTAGCCACATGGGCCAAACTACAGGGGGCTGGGCTACATTGTATTTTCAATTTTGGGGCCTTGAAGCAATTTTTCCTTGTTTCTTTATATATAAAGAGAAGAGAACTAAAAAGGTGATTATTAGATTTTATTTATTTAGTTGTGGATGACTAAATTTTTTCTAAAAATGTTTATCAAATTTTTTATTACTAAAATTTAACTATAACTAAAATTTTCTAACTATATAGATATATTTAATTTAATAATAATTCTAATTATAGATAGAAAATAAAACCATCACATAAGAATTCTAAATTTAACAACAAAAAAAATTATGACACGTGGTATTGTTTTGTGTGTTTATGAGTCCTTATTTTATGGCTTTAGAACTATCACCAACATATATAAAAACGATGGATTTGATACACAAAGTTTTCAAGTTAGCGCTAATTTGCCAATTTGATAACCTCGAAGCTTTGATTTGTTCCTCACTTTTCCCAAACTCCAAAATTAAATTTTTTTTAGGATATCTAAGGAATCCAAAACTTGTGTTTGATTTGAAATGATAAAGCAAATAATAGGAAAACATATCCAAAACTCATGGTTGCTTTATTTTTAAAGAATAAGAAAAGAACCATCATAGAGAGAGGAAAAACTGAGCTGACAAATATGTCAACTTTCTAGCCCATTTCAAGCCAAAAGATAAGATTTGTGCTGTCCAAAAAGTCACCGTTTTCTCTCTTTTTAAGAAACATTTTCTTAAAAAAATTTAAAACAAACTCAACTTTTGGAATTCTATAATGACCAAAAACCTACTTCTTGATCAAAAATGCTGGTTTCCTAAAATTTTGGCCCAAACAAACAGCCCCTAAAAGAACTTTTCTCAAAACTTATATTCGATTGTTTTTCTTGTTGGACAGATTGATCTTATTTCAATAAATATCCGACCCGTTTGCCACCATGTGCTGGACATCGGGCAATTTGAACCCGGTTTGGCTCCAATCCGGGTCGAGCCGCACGCCATCAGGCGGTGCTCCTCCATACGGTCATCAAATTTGTCGTCAGTGTTTGCCACCGCCCGTACGCTTCGGAATTCTAGGTTCGGTCCTTTGTAGTCATCCCTCAGCACTGCAGGCGGCGTTTTCCTTGCATATTCCTCTCTTGGGCATTCTCACAAACGCCTTCTCTGCTTGTTTTGGTTTTCGAGCGATTGCTTTTTTGGGCTTGATTGGTATCTGCAATACTCGGAGTTCTGATAGATATATTTCATTCGGAGGATTTCTTATTATTACCTTCTCTGCTATATTCTTCTTCTCCTCCTCCTAACTGCCGAGCTCGGGGGCGAAAATGAAGGCCATGCAGCAGTATAGCCCTTTTCATGGGCCAAAGCTTGGCGTTTGCGATGGAAGAGCGACGAAGCAACAAAACCCTTGTTCAGAAATTCGTGGTTTCAAGAAAATGGATGAGGTTAAGAATTCCTGTTTAGCCTCCAACCGTGAAAAGTCGTTCTCTTTGCCGGTGATTGGATGCCAAAGGCGAAAATTTCCGATGGTTAATTGCCAGTCTAATGAAAGATTGGGCCAAGTTAATGGGCATCCTGCGGGGAAAGCTAAGGAGGAAACCTTGTAATCTTCTGAATTATTCTTTAATTCCACTGGGCAACGATTTGTTCTGACTCTTAAGATTAGGGTGTACTTCTTTATAATTCAACACTCGCAGCTAAGTAAAAGATTGTAGATTTTACGTCAGACATGTCTATTATTTTCCAAATTATTTTTTGTGCTGAGGAGGCAAGAATGTTGGACACATTACTTAAAACAGACACATTGCGACAATATATGACTAGAAATTGTCTACAAAACGAGTTCTACAATCGTTATCATGATCGCCGCCGCTTGACCGATGTGATGTTTCTTATAAAGCATCAGACACTAAGGCATACCAAACTGTGAAAAGAACACGAGGATACTGACTTCCTATTTAGTAACACAAAAAAAGAGAGTTGGTTTCAAATAATGCAGCCAACAGAGACCTGATTTTTTGCAGGAGAACATATATATATCTACCAAAACAAATGGTTGCTTCTGACTTGACACTCAAAATTTTGATAAGCAGCTGAAGAAAACCGTACGCTTGATGTTGATATTTGTATCTGCCACCGCGTGGTTCTGAAATAGAGCCGCCCCTTGCGACATATTTATAGGTTAAGTGATTGTATTTAATTCTGTGTAAATGCCACGGTATGTACAATAGCTAGTCAAATTGGCTTACATTTTACTGCACAGTGATGACAGGATGATAATGTGTATTACCTGTTTTCCAAGTTATTTAAGGCTTATTTCTTTAATCTTTTGCCTTCTTATTTGAGGTGTGATCTTTCTAAGGCCATATAATGGGGGCACTATTGTTTCTTCTAATAATAGATTTTTAGTCATACATATCATGGATTTTGCTTGATTAGTTTTTGTGTTTAATGCATCTTTTTAAGGTTTATGTATGAACATAAATTGAATGTATGTGGCACAATGGTCTGTACTGACATAAAGATTTTGAGTTGCACCCCATGCTGTTCATTCAAAAAAAAAAAAAGATCAGTATCACAATAATGCTGATTTTCTAAAATAGTATTGACCTTCCTTTTTGTATATTCTTTATTTTATTATTTTGTATGTAGCATTATCCTGAATGTTGCGTGCATGATTTATCAGTCTCTTACTTGCTTCTGTGACAAGGTCTGGTTTTAGTGACTCGATTCTGCATCCTGGGAGTGTCGGTAGAGAACTTACTTCTCTTGTTATACCAGCAGTCATGGCACAAGCTCTTGATCCGTTTGCTCAGCTGGTGGAAACAGCATATATTGGCCGATTAGGTATCCCCTTCACTTGCTGGATCTCATTTTTGTTTTGTACACCACTATACAAAATGAATGCTTATTTCTATATTTTCGATTACTTCATGAATTTTATTTTCTCTACTATGTTACTATGTAGACTATTAATTTCTATGAAGCAGTTTGTAGCCTCACTTTGTGTCTCATTCACTATAAGCATGTAGAGTCAGGTTGTAGGTGTCATGTTATACTATAGTCAACGGTTACATGTCCAAGAAACCTTTTTTTTTTTTAAAATCTGAATTGTGAGTTTGTGACAAAGTTTCCATTATAACGGAACCTAGCAGATGTTACTTCTCTTAGGGAGGGAGCAAGAATCCGGTGGTATCGTCTTCCACTTCATCCTCACCTGTCAGGATTGTTTGACTGATTCCATTTCTCTTACATTAACCTCCTACAAGTCCAATTTTTAATTTAAATTTGCGTTCCCGAATGACCTCCTCAGAAGAAAGAAAGAACTACACTACTAATCCTACACTACTACTACACTACAAGAGAGAGAAGATTGGGTCCATTCTCTTCAACTTTTTCCAAAATTGATGACTTATCAATGGAGCCCACACTTCTCTCTTGTACTGTAGAAGTAGCGTAGGACAGAGTAGTGTAGTTATCTAGGGAAATTTGGACTCTTGATTTTTGGTTGCATGAGTATAAATTGCTTCCTACAGACGGTAGGTTTACCAACTAGTCAAGTGATTCTCAAGGTTCTACAGTGTGGCCCTTTCTTGCTTATATTTTATCTGGCATAATAGTTGTGCACCAACTTCTATAGGATTGCTATTCATAAAGTTTATTCCTCTATGGATATTTCTCGACTTATGGTCATGCTTCAGTTTTGATCCTTTTCTATGGAAAATATTCAGATGATGATGATGACAAGGTTTTTTCTTGGGTAAATATTTAGTATACATCCCTTATGCAACTTAATTTAACATGTTTGCCTAATTATATTTTTTTCACTGATTGTAGTTCTAAGTTGAAAAAGGCTTTATTACATATATTTTAGATATATTTCAGTGCATATTAACTCGATTTACCTAAGTTCTATTTATAATCATATGTTTGATTCTGGTTCTTTTTGTCTGAAAGGTCCATTGGAGTTGGCTTCATCTGGTGTTTCGGTTTCTGTCTTCAACATTATATCAAAGCTCTTCAATATTCCTCTCTTAAGTATTACAACTTCATTTGTATCTGAAGACATTTCAAAAAATGCTAGCAAACAGTTTGAATCAGGTACATGAAATGAAGTTAATTGGTTAAGAAACAATGGAATATTCTCTAGGCTGACTTAAGACTAATAATTCTACAGATAAGGGCTTCAAAGTAGAAAGTTCTGAGCATAAACAGGTTTCTAGTAAGACCACGGTGAAACTGGAATTGCCGTCAGTGTCCACTGCTCTACTCTTATCTGTGATAATCGGTAGCACAGAGGCGTTAGCTTTGTTTTTTGGAGCTGGATTTTTCCTCAACATGATGGGAATATCACCTGTAAGTTTGTTTCTACCTCTGGTGTTATGTTTTCTTCTCTCTACTATGCAATGATTCATAAATTCGGTTTTGAACAGGCTTCGCCTATGCGCAGTCCATCACAGCAATTTCTTTGCTTGAGAGCTTTTGGGGCTCCTGCAGTTGTTGTTTCTTTGGCAGTGCAAGGTGTCTTCCGTGGTTTCAAGGACATGAAGACCCCTCTGTTTTGTGTAGGCGAGTTTTTCTTTCCTGTTAAGTTGTTGTATTGAATCTCTGAAAAACTTATCAGTTAGCAACTTAGCATGCTTGTTTTAGCACTTTGGGTATACATATTCAGTCCCTATGTTGGAAGGTTTGGGAAGCTTGTAGTGCCTTTATCTCTTTTAATTCTTATATTTTTCGTTTGTTTCATTTTCTCAATGTGCATGCTGAGATTTACTGATCTGGAAATGGTTGCCATTTCTGAGACCTTTTCTTGGACTTTAGCACCTCTTCAAAAATTACTCCCCCCTATCCCACCTTTATGATGTCAAAACCCAATTATGTTCACATCTCATGCTGACATGTTTTAAAACCTCTTCTTTTTGATGTTAAAACCCAATTAAGTTCACGTCTCATGCTGACATGTTTATAATAGGATCCTGAAGGGACAACATTCCACCCCCATTATCAGGCAAAAAATATTTTATTTTCTGGTCTAGCATATATGGTTGGCCAGTAATGTTTTCACAGGAAAATCTACTGTTTTTATGATACCTAACAACTGATTCTTGCAACCTTGCTATAAGTTTGAAGAGGTAGTTATGCCAGTGATATTTTTATGGCTATTCTTTTTGTGCGTGTGAATGTTTGCACACGTGTATGGGATAAGAAGTCATTGCATTCTTAGGAGGTTATAGGCGCTACTATTGAGGCTAATGAAAGAAGATTGCTATCGCAAGCAACAGAGGCCACAAGGTGCACCAATTAGGAGAGGTGATAGGAGTATAATTAATAGAGCAAAGAAGATTATAGGTAAGCCTAAGTGAACTTTGGTTGGAAACAATTGAAAAAGATATGATAGTGGTTTTTCATCTATTTGTGAACTGTGAAGGGTTTCAAATTCTGTAATGGTGTGACTAGTACCTGCTTTCCATCTCTACTTTTGGATGATGATTTTGCTTCTTGTGCGGGCTTTTATACCTTTTTGTTTCTGATTAATATGTTGCCACACTCTTTTTCAGATAACTTCTTATTTAAAATTTTTTTTGGGTATAAATAGGGGGCTCTAACCTTAGTCTAAGTTGCATACTGGCATACTTCTCTAGATGCCAAGCTTGCAAATTTGTTATTTGGTTATTTATTTGAAATATCACTCTAGATTCTATGACCTATCTAAAGTTTCAGGAATTTTATTGTGTTTCCTTTGTCTCATTCAAAAACTTAATGCTCTTGCAGGAGTGGGTAATGTTTCAACCGTGGTTTTACTACCTCTGCTTGCATATGCTTTTAACATGGGCATAACAGGTGCTGCTATTGCCACTGTTGCATCTCAGTACGTTATCTATTCCAGCAGACTCCAATAAGTTTTTAAACTTTTGTACAAAACAACTTCTTGTAGATAGTCTAACTTGTGTTCAGAACAACTTCTTGTAGATAGTCCGGCATAGTCTTTATTCTACTCATTCACATTTAAATTGATACATAATATTCTTCGTACTTTCATCCAGTTACGCGTCAATGTAATTGTAGCCTATAAATTGATGGGCTTTTTGATTTGTTGCGTCCATGGTGCTACGAGTTACATGATTTGTCATCATAATACACATCATTTTTTCCTTGTTCACTTATTACAATTGAAGAATGATAGTGATATTAGTACATTACTTTGAGCCCTCAATAGATCTCTAGTTACAACAGTATTAATTTATTATTAGTTAAAAGGATAATTTCTTGCAGTGGAATCTATTGAATATTAGGTTAATTTTAAGGAAAGAGAAGGATTTCCCCCCACAAAGAAGTTGAGGGATTATCATCGATTGAGCTGTTAGTGACTAAACAAACTTATCTGCCCTCATAACAGACTCCATTTTGTTTTTTCTAAAATAAAATAAGACGGGTAATTTCACAAACCCACTGGACTTTGGGTTGTTTTCCATTATTCGCCCTAAACTTTATGAAGTAGGGAAAATCCCCTGACCTTGTTTCACTAAAATACTATGATAAACAATGGGTTAGTTTAAGTTTGTCATGTGCTTCCTACATGACACGTTTTGTACACTTTTTCTCTTATCTACTTTTTGCCTTTTACTAAGGGAATTTTCCGGGGTTAGGATTGATAATATTAGTAAGGGCAGTTTTAGATCTTTTGGACTTTTACCCTTCATGTTAACAGTGTTTATGGCAATTTCGAATACTTCAGGGAGTATTGCATAATTTTGAATGTTCAAAGGTGTTTTCTCTAATTTATAATAAAATTTAGGAGGGATTTATGCAAGACCCCGAAGTTCTGTTGGGGGTGGGGGGTGGGGCTGGGGGTGTGAATTTTACCCAAATAAGAAGAATATATTCTGTTTTCCTCTATATCTGGTTTTCTATGTCAATGAGCTGTTTTGCACATTGGTGATTGCTGCATCCAGCCATTATGGCATCTTTGTTAGCAATTTGAATATATTACTAAGTGCCCAACTTAGCATTATATTGTACTAATTAATATTTTACTACGGTTCATATCATTCATTTAAATCTTAGAGCTGGTGTCATTTAAATCTTAGAGCTGGTGGTGCTTCTTTTTGGTTGTATTCTACATGGATTATGATTATATGTCAATTAGTTTCTGTTGCTGTTAGATATATTTTTCCAATGATATACAAAGTCTTTGTTGTTGCTGTATGCTTGTATGTACCAAAGATATGAAGAAACCTTTAGTTTTTTCATATTAATACTCTTGTATGTACCAAAGATATGAAGAAACCTTTAGTTTTTTCATATTAATACTATTAGTCTTGGACTCTTGGTTCCAGGTAGGACCCATAAACTTTGGATGCAATATCGCAAAATGTAGAAAGTGTAGCCAGTAATTCATGTTATAGTCTTATCCCCTCTACTTTAAGATTACTTGTCTTATTTTGAGCATGTTTCCCATCCTTAAATAGCCTTTCTCCAGTGAAATGCAGTCATCTCTGGCCAGAATAAAGAAAGGCATTACTTTAAAAATATGGCTAGCTGAATTGCAAAGTTCTGGCCAAGGCAACTCCTAAGAAGATTGTATGTTGATCTCAATTATATGTAGTACATGTGATGAACCATTTTAAGTATTAGAAAGTTAATATCGACAAAGTATTGCACCTTGATGTGTATCTTTAAATACGCAAGAGCATACAGTAACCAATAGTATGTTTACTTGGATCCTGCATCAGCTGACATTTGCTTTTTGTCTTAAAACCTCTTAAAATTATCAGGTATATCACTGCTGTGTTACTCATTTGGTCTCTCAGTAAAAGTGCTGATATATTTCCTCCTAAGCTAAAGGACTTACAGCTTGGTGGATACATAAAATATGGTGAGACTATTTTTTGAAAAATGTAAATTGTTTTCTATGATTGTCTCTTATTGAAGAAGCGTTTAGTGCTGTGGAGTAATCTTGATTTCTATTTGTTCACAGTTTCATCAAATTCTGGGATGGACAGAGATGTTTATCTTACATCAATCATTAAATAATGTCAATAAAAATCAGTCACTAAATTGCATCAGTCGCTGAATCCTCATTATCAAGAACACCTAGTAATATTTTCTCTCATAAGTGCCAGCAGGTGATCGTTATGAAGAGACATGCCTTCTGAACTGTACAGAAATGTTTGTTATAAAATTGGGCAGTATTGTCGAATCCTTCCCTGCTGTTGTTGATTAAATGGTTTGTGGTGTTTAACTTGCCCACACAAAATTTCTTGAAATTTAAAAAGCATTGCAAGTGAATGCAGTCGGCTACTGAAACCCTCTTATTAAAAAATTCCTCCATTTTCTCTGGCTTATCATCTTGATATGTATGTAGCTTTAGTAATTATGCATTTCCTGAATGTGACTATTTGACTACAATTTCTTGGAAACATTAAATTTATGTTTTCCTGGTTAAGCAGCCATATCAACTTCAAGAGGTTTCTGTAGCATTTTAATCATTAATGACTCCATTGTCTTTTCTCAATTATTTGATTGCCAACACCTTACAGGAGAAGAACAATGAATCTTGTTTCTTTTATGACATTGAAGCAGGACACAAAGATGTTTTTTGATTAATATCATATCAAATGGTTGACACTACTTGCCTTTTTTACAATTTTATATGCGAGCCACACTTTATGAGTCTTTCCTTGAAACCGCTTTCCTTTTCAGAAGTTGCACTTTAATAATATTTTCTTTTTAGGATAATCTGTGCATTACTGGTTGCAAAGTGAAATTTTACAACTTCAAGTAGCTTTTTTATTAGTAGTGTGAATATTTCTTTTCCCACTCTCAGTCATAATATCTTAACAATAACAGCTTTGAACTTATTGTGCCTTGAAATTGTAATGACTTTTATTCTTTTAGGGGGGTTACTGCTCGGGAGAACATTAGCTGTACTTATAACTATGACAATAGGCACGTCCATGGCTGCTCGACTTGGGCCATTGCCTATGGCTGGTCATCAGATATGCTTGCAAGTGTGGATGGCTGTATCTCTCCTTTCGGATGCATTGGCTGTTTCTGCCCAGGTTTTTCTCTTCTTGAACTGGAAGACATTTTTACCTAGTTCATATAATTATAGCAATATCAATGAATCCTTGCAATTTCTTGCTTTATTCTACCATATTATCATTCTTGAACATGCATGCATGAAACCCGCTAGTGAATTGAATTCCTCTTTCCGTTGCCTATACAACAATTGGCTATATAATTAGAAACTTAAAATAATATAGTTTTGTCTTGTGTTAACTCTAAAAAGTTGGATGTGAATTTAGCATGTTAGAGTGTAGGCATTATAAAGTGGTTGCAGGGTATAGGTACTTAGTCATGCCATTTTGAGTTCACTTTCATGGCTTTTCTTGATCTTGTCATTGTTAATTTCAGATCATGTATCTGTTGAACTAACTTTTCATTTGTTAGGCACTGATTGCAAGTTCTTTTGCAAAATCGGAATACAAAAGAGTGAAAGAGGTTACATACACTGTCTTAAAGGTGATTTTACTCTGGTAAAATTTTGATGCTATTACTAGTACAAATATATGGTACACATGATTTCTTGTTTCAGTTTTGTATCCTTCAAGGCTTCTAGTAGCTAATATTGTATTCTTTAATGCAAAAAGTTTAACAAAATTCTACTTGGCCAGACAGGGATGTTTGCTGGTATTTCCTTAGCTGTAGTTTTGGGTGTATCCTTTGGTAATATTGCTGAATTATTCACCAAAGATGTACAAGTGCTGCAAATTGTTAAATCTGGTCTTCTGGTAAGCCCTTGGACTGGATTTCCTTTCTATTTTTGTTTCTAATGCATTAGCTATGGTCTAAGTTTATTTCAGTTTGTTAGTGCCAGTCAACCAATAAATGCGCTTGCCTTCATTTTTGATGGCCTCCATTATGGTGTTTCAGATTTCTCCTACGCAGCTTTTGCTATGGTATGGTGCATGTTTTTAGCTACTTGATTTATATTCTGTACATTTTCCTGATTTGTAAATTTACTTGTACCTTTTTCCTGACATCACTAACATATTAACTCTATTGGCTAGATGATATCAGGAGCTATATCTTCTGTAGTTTTGTTGTCTGCTCCGCCCTTTTTTGGTCTTCCGGGAGTTTGGTTTGGCTTAACCCTTTTCATGGTTTTACGCACTGTTGCAGGATTCCTAAGGTAAACCTTTCTTAGTTCCTCTTTGTCTGCATGAGTTGAGTTATACTCTTATCTGAACTTTGGTTAGCTATTTCCACTGTTTTCTACTGTCTACCTATGTTCATTGTTTATATGCTGTCAGCATTGCTACTGGATTATATGCACAACACACAGGCTGTAGATGATTAAGTTCATTTATATGCGTTATGATGGTTTAGACTAGCAGAAGCTTTTGTAGAGCTTAGCTGGCAAAGGGTTTTAAATATTAGAAATTATTTTTTATTGGTTCTTTATCCATTTTCTTGAAACTTTTTTGGCAATTATAATATCCAATGATTCACTTATTTCTATTTAAGTTAAATAGGTGGTATAACAAATTTTCCTCAACGTGAACAGCCTTCAGAAGGACAGAAATTTCTCTGTTTATATGACTGTTAGTTTATTTTGCAGATTAAATTGGAAAACAGGTCCATGGTGGTTCTTGCAGCTTGATGCTCAGATCTTTGAGGTTAGTGATCTAGCTTCTTGATAGTAAGGATAAACCATTTCTATTTCTCTAAATTCATGAATTAATGGTTGTTACTATTTCTCTAAATTCATGAATCTTCTTTTAACGATCTAATGATGATGTGATTTTGTTTATGGTTGACATAATGCAATGGTTCAGAATTAATTATTAACTTGGTATCTGCAGGAACCCATTTTATGGTTAATGGATAAAGTAATCTTGCAAGGCTGTCCATATCTTCTATCATTAATTTTTTTTGTTAAGGCATCAATATTTAATGATAAAATCCACATTACCTACTCTTTTTGTATATGTTATGTCTGCGAAATTTTCCATTCTATGCAAGCCTATTACTCATCATTTTTCAATTCTTAATTCGAGCCAAAGGTAGTTATTAGACCCTAATGCCACTAGGAAAGAACCCTAGAGGGGCGTGAATAGGGTTTATGTTAATCTAATCTGATTTAAATACTAATTGAAACTTACTAACAAATATCCTAGCAAATATGATATGCAACATGATATATATACAAAGATAAGTAAACTAAGCAATGGCAAACAATATAGTGGATGAAATAAACAAGATGCAATAGACGATATAAGATGAACACAAAAATAAATGCGCCAATGCAAACACAAACAAGCAATATGATCACGGAGTTCGGAGCTTTCGTCCTACGTCTCCGCTCCTCACTCCCGGAGAGAAATCCACTATCACACCGGGTTTTTAACGCTCACCCAAAAACGTTTACACCTCACACTCGGTTTTCTAGCTCACCAAAAACTTTACAATCAACACTCTTGCAATCCCACTCTACACCCTCTAAGTGTTGATCTCTAGCCTGTGTCTCACTCAAGTGCTCGGATTTACAACCTCTCCCTATGCTTTACGACTGACGCCACTCCTCTTGGGACGATCCTATCTCTCACCACACACTCCTCTCGGTGTACAAGTATATTACAAAGTGTAACTCACAATGAAGACACAAATACAAATAATTTATTCTCTACAATAGATGAGAACTCAATGAAAGCTCACACTTCAAGTCACACAATCTCACAACCCCAAAATATACTATGTATGAAATACTAAAAGCTCAATAGGTTGTGTGTGTAAACAAAGAGTAAAATCAAATATAAACTCAATTTAATCTAGCAAAAGTAAATATAACAAATTAAGCATAAACAAGCTAGATAATGAGTTTAAGAAAACTTCTCTAAAACAAGAGTGGAGGGATGTAGATTGAAGCCCAAACAAGAATGGATAATCTCCTCTTCCTCTTGTGAAAATTTCTTCACAAAACAAACTTGAAACAAAACTTCAACAAACTTTAAACCCTTGTAAAACTTGATTAAAACTCTCTTTTTTGGTAGCTAAAAATAGTTATGACAAAGGAGTATATATAGGATGAAAACCAAGCCAAAAAACCAAAAAAACCCAGCAAAAAGATAAAAAATAGAAAGATGAAAAAACTAGTCATTACAGCATCAGTCGACTAACGGGTTCGATCGTTGACTGATGAGCTGACCGTTACAGGCAGCTCACAGCTCATCAGTCGACTGAAGACCTCGTCAGTCGACTGAAGACATCATCAGTCGACTGAATAAAAAATAGAAACTTTTTGCAATTCCAGGCGATTTGTTCAGTCGACTGAACCCTTGCATCAGTCGATTGATAACATAATGTCAGCCTGTTTTGAATAATAAAACTGAATTTTAAACTGCTTTTAAAAATAGCAAATAAATTCAGAAAATATAAAACTTTAGGAAATGTTTATAAACATGTTACAAAAGGAATTTTTAGAATTGTACTTCCCAATTGTAAAATCTTATCATTTTTTAAAACTAGTTCAAAACATGAAAATACAAAACACATGTTTTTGTCATTTTGACTTAAATAAATTTTTAAAACTTTATAAAATGATTTTATAGACTTGACATAAAATATAAATTGTTGTTAGTCTATAAACAAGAAATATATTGGTTTCTCAAAATTATATATTTTATTCATTCTTTCAAAACCAATGAACATGAATTCATACCAAACACATATAAACATGAAACAAAAATGTATTTTCCAATTATATTCATTTGTTTCATATTTAAACTAGAAAACCATAAAACCAAAATGTGTGTATATATATAACTATATACTAGAAACCAACAAAATGTGTGTGTATATGATATTGAGCTTAAAATACCAACACACATAATATAAACTCTAAACTAATTACCCAAGCTTGAAGAAGGTCTTCAATGAGCACGACTTGATAAACTAGCGGATGAAGCTTGAACTTGAATATTTAACTTGGATTGCATTGCTTCATTCCACTATTTCCGTCATCCTCCAATGGATATGATCGTGAATGCCCGATTCCATCCAACCTCCGATTCATTGTTTGTCTAGGATAAATAAGAAAACACAAACACTAGACAAACAATATTAGTCGTAAATTGTTTGTTAAAACACCATCAAAACAAAAAGGCCAACAGTAATGTCATATTCATGTATTTTACATCTGAAAAGGTTATATTCCGGTGATTGTTATGTTTTCAGTGATACCGGCTCAGCTAGTCTTGGTTTCTTCTGGTTTCTATACATCCTATTGGCTCATTTCTATTGGATGTATGATGGTACTTGACTTCTCATTATACTCCGTCGCCTGTACCAACATCCTGATGTTTGAGGAATCTTGGTTTATTAATAACTCTTTAAAGTGATGGATATTTACTCCCACATATTCCTCAAATGTACTAATTATTAAATTTATAAACTTCCAGATCGAGTTCACTCTTTGTTCAAAGCATCAGGATGTTTAAAACAGCTCACAACCATTAGGATTATTTACACATATCCTCTGAATTGGCTTTACCTAGTGCAGAATGTACATATTTTACTCTTGTAGCATTCTTTCAGATCACATAGTCATTTGGCATCATTGCGACCCATGTAACATAGTCTCCGAGGAACTTTCTGCAGCATTTGTCGCATTGATTTTATGCACCAAATTGTTAGGTTAAAACCTGAAATATGCGTTAGAACTCCTCTCTGTTCATTTTTAATGATTGGGTGTTCATAATTAAACTCCAACCTGTGCATTCTGATGTGTAAGATGCCAGTGCCCAAATTTAAGTGATTAGGGGATTAGTATACTTTCTTTCTATCCATTACTTCGTCACGAAGGGGCAGCCATATTAACAAGTTATTATAGGTCTATGAAAATGGAAAAAGAGAAGCATTGAAAAGGGCTGGGCTTAAATATTGACTGTGTTGCTCCTCATATCTTGCCTTTTCCTGTTGAACTTGCCTTTCAAGTTCTACGAGTCCGGTAAAATATTGCTATTTGCTATTGTATCTTATTAGTATTTGGAATATGTTTCCCTCTTAGTTTTCTTCGTAACTACATATTCTTACTTGACAGCAGACATTCTAACATTGACTACTTCTTGCTTAAGTATGGTGTTTGTAGCATTGATATGTACCATTCTTTTTAGCAACCATAGCAAGTTATGAAGCACTGCTGATAATTCATGGCGATTTTTTTCTTTGCAGTCTCAATTGCTAGAGTCTTCAGATTCAAGCTTGCCTGTGGAAGCAGATCAAATGCAGAGGGATTACACACACTCCACAGAATGATACTTTTTTGCTTCTGGCTTCAAAATTTAACCAAGTATGCTTACTATTTTACACTTTCACCAAATAGAGCCTTAAAGTTCAGATATCGTGATGTTAGTCGGAGAAAAATATGGAATTTCTCTATCATCTCTAACTTTAGATATAACATTCGGCAATTTTCTTCTCGTATAGATCTCTCATGTACATATTGTTGAATTGACTCAGATAAAGCCAGATGGAAGTTAGCAAGCCCATCAGTTTGTAAAATTTCCTTCCAGTTCGAACATTTTGCTTCAGGCACATAAGCTTTGCCCGTACTGCTTGTCGCATATTTTACAATGTTATATATATTTTGAGATCAAAGCTGCTGAAAGAAATGCATTTCTATATTGTTATTCAAAATCCTGCTTTAATTATTATTATTTATTATTATTATTCTTTTTTACTTCTTCGGAATATCCAAAACCCAGGCTCCTTGTTTTTCTGAAAGAAGGCGAATTTTTGAAATAGAAAGTAAGCCTCAACCTAGATGTGTTGTGAAACTTATATGTGATTGAAGTGGAACTTCATTGTGGGATTGTTTCGAAGGATAAATGGATAAGGTTACCTGCTGGAATTGGCGTATGGAATATATTTCAAGTTTCAGATAAATTTAGCTCCAACTTTAACAATTAGAAGCATGACTATAGCTTAAGATTTAAGTTAGCCAACTCCATTCTATAACTGGTAATCAGATAAGTGTTCGCTCTTATATTTTCTTCTTCAAATAAATAAATAAAAAATAAAATACAAAGCAGTAACAAAAACTTCTTTGTAATGAATTGCTGTGAGCTCTTCCCTTATGTGAGTAATAGTAATGTGATCTTTAATGCATTAGTCTTAGCATTTTGAAAATTTTATAGTTTAGTACGCTAAGGCCCAAGAAATTGAATATTGGTCTTGCAGTAAGCATTCAGGTCAGAACATGACTGTTAGAACTTTGATATATGGCTCAGGGACCACCAATTTCAAACAGCAAGCATTGGCTAGAGCTGAGAAAAGTTAAAGAACAGATGAGCATATGAAACTAAAAAAACATGAATAACCTTCCCATTATCAAAATTCAACTCAAAATGCTTGAATTTGTCTGTATAAGTTTGCTCTTTGAAATCCTCGAACAAAACATGAACATCAACAACACAGACGACAACAAAAACAATCTGAAGTAAGTTCTCAACTCTTGCATCCCCAGCTCAAGCCCATCCATCGTCTTCCTGCTGCCTCTATTTTCTCCTACTAAGCTCCCATCAACTACATTTCCACCTATAGATATCCATTTCCCAAGCTCTTGAGCTTTCTTTATTTCATCAGGACCCGTTTCGAATAACTCAATGAATGCCTTGCTCCAATCATTGAGAACCCTCTGAGAGTTGATTTTTTCATAGTGGTTAAACAGAAGTTGCGATGTATTATGAAAAGATGTATTCATTCTATTGAATTTTACGTACCTTGAAAGTGGTAGTATCAATTGGATTAAACATTTTAAAACAGTCCTTTGAAGAGGCAGACTCATCCCCGTATATCTGCACAAAAATTAAAAATATAAACTTCTCCATACAGGGATGTGTAAGCAACCCTATTGCTGGCTGTGTCTATAGAAAAATCATACAGAAAGGAAGGAGATACATGACATTTATCACACTACCAATTCTAAATCAGTATTATCACTATACAATACTGGTGCAATCAGAGTAGTGTGTCAGTGTATCAGTGCAATCATCAACACTGTATCAATGCATGCAGACACTGCATCAGTGCAAAGCATCAACTATAAAGTTTACTTCGGATACTTGTCATGATCTCCTTCGTTTCTATATGATTTTTTTTTTCTACGGAAGACCATCAAATTAATTTTCTGAAAAATATGAATAAATGCTTAGCAATAGCAAAACTGACCTCAAAAGTGAAAGACACAGGCACTTTGGCAACATCATACATGTAGTCAGTTGTAGTCCCATGGGCAAAATACCTGGAAAAAACCGTAGTTTGTTAAAGGTTATCCTTATTCTGTTCTGATTTGATCTCTCATAAAAGAAATAAATGGTACAAACCCAACAGCACCGCCACCCGACCCAACTACACATCTGTCTTGGAAATGATGATGGTTTAAGTCTACAAGCACAGATTTCATCAACTTTGACGTAAATCCCTCCGGGGTACCATTTTTGTGATCATAAGGCATGAACAGAGCCTGGCTATATAAGAGCAGCACCAAGTAAGATAATAGAATTAACAGTTATCTACAATATAAATGTTAAAGCAGCAGAGCACCAATCCATATTAGCATTAGCATTATGTGATGGAGTTATTTTTAGCAGGCATTAGACATTAGTCAGATACAGGTTTGAAATTATGTGTTTTCTTTGATTCTCTAGCGAGTAGTTTGAGGAAGTAGCAACCACTTCCCAAAAAATAATATGAAACACATAGTGGACTCATTATGCATCACAAATGTCAATAGTTGAGTGTATTTGTTCACTCAAAAATCATAAAGTTTCTACCGAGCAGGTTCTCAACTTTTCTAGCACAGACACAAACTCAGAAAAAATGTCTACCAAAGTGACCCCTGTTTTTCTTTCATCCCGACATTTGCATGGTGTCATCTACACTGCTCTGGAACTTAGACAACCTTTCCTAATGCCTTCTTGGGCTATCCTTCACCATTTAGTTTCAGTGCAACAACTGACTTTAAGATATTTTTTTTCATGTGATGCTTGAGTATTTGCAGTCCTTGTGCCACCAATGCATTTTTCCCCCCGCAAAGTTTTCCCATATATAAAATCATTTCCTATTGATTTTTTTTTAAACTTGTTTTATTTATTTATGTCAACTAATATAAAATCCTCGATGTCCTCATAAATGAGCAGTCCAATAATCAATGATGTCTGGGCTTTCTAGTTGCAAACTGTTTTGAAAGCATATTCTTTTTTCTGATGTTCCAAACTGAGTCTACCTATTGGGTCCAACCATAAATCAAGACTCAAACACTGGTTCGCCAGAGTAGCACAATCCTCTCGTAACTTAAGTTTCATCTCTAACGATATCATTTCCATAGTACTAACACCAAAATCAAGATACAAGCTGAAAAGGATAAGCCTATTAACTTCTTAAATAGGAAGCATGAAATGATTAAGAAGGCTTTATTGATTAGTGGAGCATTATGCTAATTAAAAAGATATGATAGTTAACGAACCAAAGAAGACTAGAAATTGGTCTGTAAGAACAAATTTTAAAGCAGATCCAGTTGGTTGACAAGTTGAAAAAAAAAAAGAAGGTTAGTGGTGTAATGAGGATTAGAAGTTGGTCAATGGAGCCATGAGGGCTGGAAGTGGGTCTAATTTTAAATATCCGAGCATGATTACAAACAAGGATTTTTGATAATGTAATTACAAGGATTATAAAAAAATGGAAATTGAAAAGATAAATGTATCTCACCTCCATTCCAGAGTGTACTGTCACCCATATATGTGGATCAAATGATTTCGTGATCTCACGCATAATTTGAGCCTCAGGTTCGCTAAAAGGAGCGACTCCCGGATTTTCTTCATAAGGATCATAGTCCTTGAGAAAAAATAAAATATAAATAAACATCACGTTATGAAGTAATGCACTACTACACAAGCTTTGATCAGAATTAAACCACAATAGCAACTCTCATAGTTACAAGTTTCAAATAAACATAGTATTAAATTTATTAGACCAAAATAAGAATGAAAGACCAAATTCTGATTTTGGTACGTTTGAGTTTTATCTACTTTCAAAAATGATTTTGAAGATCTAATTATCTGCTCCATTGTCTATTCCTAACTATATTTCAAGTTCCACAAAGAAATGTTTAGTTAACCTTCCATTAAGACGGAATAACATTTATGACACACTTGCAAATCCTAAGTAATAAGAATTGGGGGGAAATTAGCTATAAGAAGGATTTGGAGACTAAAAATTAAAACTAAGGGGGTATATACTGAAATACTCAATTTAAATGTGAACTGGAGGAGTTACTTCCCTATATGAACCCTAAGTAATAAGATTTTTTTTTTTTTTTTTTTTTTTTTGGGGGGGGGGGGGCTATTAGAAGGATTTGAAGGCTAAAAATTAAAACTAAGGGGGTATATACTGAAATACTCAATTTAAATGTGAACTAGAGGAGTTAGTTCCCTATATGAATAACTGATACATACAAGAATAGTTTTTGAGGGCCTAACTTTGGATAAATCATCAAAATAAGGAAAAAGGAGAACAAACCTTCTCTTTTTTGCCCCAATCCACACTCCAATTTCTGTTGAGATCAACTCCTCTTCCTGGAAAAGGAAATCAGACAATTTGAAATAAATGTATATGGGAGTGTTTTGCGTTTCTATTTAGTAAAAAAATTTGCAAATCTTCCAACCGTTCCTCCTCTCACAGAGATCTCCAGTTTCAACGAGTTTACGCCCATTTCTGTTTTCCATTGGCACCACCTAAAATAAATTTATGTCATTCTGCATATCCAACTTGCCAAGAACCATGAGATGCAATGAATATACAAAGACAACCCACAAATATGCTACAACATAGCCTTTTATCCCAAATCTTTTGGGATCAGCTATGGGAATCATATTTACAGACTCATTTCATGTAGAACTGACTTGACTTTATGTCGCGTGTCAACTACAGAATGCACCCTAACATATAAGCTGTATGATTTAAGTAATTAGAGAAAACAACTTGTCAGTGCCAATATATAGAACAAGTAAAAACATACACATGCTACGATATAACTATAAAATATCTAGAAAAAAAAGTATCATGAATTATTATGAGTTGACTTAGTTACTAATATCATGAATTATTATGTGCCAGAGAAATATATTCAAAGGAACCAAAATACAATATATGAGTTGACTTGGTTACTAAACATGATTATCATTAGTTTCCAAAGGAAGAATCAAGATAACTACAGGCAAGGATCAACAAAAATATACTCGAAAAATATCAACATATTTAAGAGCTAGGAAGCATATGTTATGTGTCCAAGAACATGATTATTACCTACATGCAATCCACAAACCATTCAACTTGGTGCAATAAGTGATATTATATGGTAATAGAACTTTGTCTGATATGAATAAAGCATACCTGGATAAACTTTTTTGAACTTAACAATAACATAATATCCTCAAATCACAAATATGGTAAGGACTAAGGAGTTTGGTTGTATAGACCATAATAATTACTAATGTATACAGATTCTTAATATTAGCAATCATAATCAGTTGCAAAACATATTTCTAAGAATATGGTCTATGTACCTTGTACACGGACACAGAGACAAGACCATAACATGGATAGGGAGATGGGAATTTTAATAAACTATGACAAGAGGATATGAACACAATGGGGGTAAGGAAAATTTGTAAAAAGCGGGATTTCCAGATGCATGTACCAGATGGACATATATACATAAATCTGGGAAATAAATATACATATCTGCGAATGAAAAAGTTCAAACAACAAGAAAAGTCTGTCCCAAACTTTTGAGGCTGCCTACATGAATCAGTCTTCCATTCATTTTTGCACCTGTTATCCATTAATTGCCAAACAATATGATCCATAAACCATTGTTGGTTTCATAGCTTTCTGCATATTTTTCCTTCAATTTCATAGATATTCTATGGTAAAATAGGACGCCATATGTGCTTCTCCACTTTAACAATCATGATTTGATTTAATGAACAGCATCGGCCTCAATCTTACCATTGAACTAATTGATCTTAAATAGAAAAATTAGTGGTCCTAGATATTTCTTGACTGTCAATATGCAATATGCATGCTTTTTTTTCACAGTTTAAGTAAACCTATGTTTTCATTCAGTCTAGTTTTGTGCTACTCATTTTAAATGTTATAGATTTGAGAGCTTTTGGCCACCTTTTTACTTTTTAAAAGAACTCTCTTGTCTAATCTCATCATATAATACTATGTTGTCAACAAATAGCATGCAGCACAAAACAATCATCTTGAGTATGCCTAATCATTGTTTTAAAAAGTCTCCGCCTAGTTCGCCTGGGCATACGTCTAGGTCAAGGCGGTGCCTAGGCTGTCTAACTAGCGCCTAGTGCCTGAGCAGTACTTAGGCTGCTCATCTAGGTTTTGGGTGTGTTTAGAAGAGCATTGTTTGCTTATATGGATTGTATCCTTTAGACAGTGATCGTGATTTCTGTGTTGTAGCATCCACATCCTACAACCTCCTTCAAACTCTTTTAACCTCTAAATATGAACACTTCCACTACCTCCTCTGACCTTCAACAAAACCTCCTAGACCACCACTTAAATGAAGAAAGAAATCTGCCTAGACACTAGTTCGACACCTAAACTTTCTATAACATTGACATTTACTATCAATTATTATAATTTAAAAATAAAAAAAAACCTTCTAGGCTCTAGGCGTCGGGTCCAAGGCCTAGGCCTCATAGTACTTTCTATAACATTGTTAGTTATTATTTTGGCTATTTAATATTTAAGTATGCATGATTTATTGTGGATCTAAGATTGCAATCTTTTTTACAAATTTATATGAATTTAGTACATATTTTTATCAATTAGTATAATTAAATAATTTAAAAAATAGTCAAACGCCTAGGCACCGTCTAGGCGTACGTGCTAGACACTAGCTCAAACGCTTAGTCTGCCTAGCGCCTTCAGTAACATTGTGCCTAATAAGTTTGTTCTCACCTTAGTCATTGCTTTATGATATCATATATATCTTTTGTCGCTTTAATATCCCTAATGCTTCTATCTTTTCTAAAATCCATGTTAAACAAAAATGTTACCACTTGTGATCTAGATCGTTAAGTGGCAGATCATTGGCAAAAACTCAAATGAACATAAACATATAACATGTATATAAGCCTTTAGATAGCCAGTTATTGTCTATGGTTGAAACAGGAGTGCATCAAACACTAGAGACTATACTCACCTTTATCACAACATTATTCAGTATGCTGTCGATGGAATCCATATTCATGCCACGCACACTAAGTTCCCCAGTTAAAACAGAAAGAAGATGCAAAGCAAGTTCGGACGTTATAAGCTCTCTCCCATGCTGTCCAAAGCTCTGGAGGGGAAAAAATGAGTGTTAAGCCAAAAATCCCGACCATCAAATAATCATATAATAATTGAATATAGCTTGAAGAAGAAAATCAACATTGCCAGCAATTGAACTCACAAGAAGAATCTTGAACTTCAAACTGTCGGGTTTTCGCTTCTCTACACGATCATATGTAATCACCAATATCTCAGCAAAATAGCCCCTATTTCCTGCTCTGATAGTTTCAATCTGTCCAAAATCACCAAAAAAAATTCACATTTTTGAATTGCAAAACTAATCGCAACAATAATCACCATCAAGATAAGAAAACTAAATGAATATTAAATGAATAGCTTACATTTAACACATCAGGGTGCCGGCCCACCAGTGAACTAATTTCTCTCAACAATTCATCACTGCAAAAGGATCATCTTTGAGAAACCCGTAATCAAGAACAGTCACTTAAGCTTCTAGTCAATCGAAATTAAATCAACTAGCTGACCAAAAGCTACCAAGAAACCAATTTGGATCAATTTCAGCAAAAGGGTAATACTGTCGGATCCAATCCAATATCCAAGCTAACCCATAAAAATAAATACTCGCAAGAATCAAGCGGCAAAATACACAAAAAACCCAATTGGGTTTTGTCAAAATCTAATCAAAATTCGAGATAAATAAACACGAGGAGATCTCAAACAAGACTTTACCTCGAATGGTAGAGATCTTGTGGGATTTGAGTGATAGGAGACAAAGAGGAGTTCCCGCCATGAACAAGAATTGGGCTCTTCAGGAAAGCTTGGAACAAAGCTAGGAAGAAGAAGAAGAAGAAGAAGAAAGGGAGAGAGGATAAAGATCGCATCTCGGATGTGAGAGAGAAGGGGGGCAGAGAGATCTCTCTCCTCTTTGACAGTCGGTTCGCTTTTTTCTCATATCATAGTTTTATCCTTTATTTGATGATGATGCTTAATTGATTGATTAATGGGGAAACCTTTGATTATAACTATAAATAACAAAGATTAAGGTGAGAGTGATGATCACTGACAAAAGAGAAGCTGTCAGCAGGTAATAAAAAGCTGTTAATGGCTTGTGTCTGGATCCGGACCGAGCCTCAAAGAAACCATGGGCCTTATGTAGTTTTAAGCCCAAATATGAATGTTTATTTTTGGAAATTGAGTCCTTTTGTATTGTGAAATTAGTCCCCAGTTTAATTTGTTGTTTTCAAATTCAGTCTCTCACATCATCACCGAGGTTACTATTAGATCCTGCAATTCTTAATTATAAGAGCAAAAGCAAATCTTGTTTCAGATGAAATTCTAATGGACGACTTAATATAAAAATTTGAATCTAAATGATGGACAATGCATCAAAACAAAAACAAAAAAATTGTGGAGGACAATGTATGGCTTAGACGGGAGGATAGTTTAACTTTTTTAAATTAATACCTTCAATCACAGCAACAACAACAAGATATAAGAACTAGAGGGCCTAATAATACAATTTTGATGCTTTAAGGGTTTAGTTATAAACTATTAAGGACTTGAGGGGCTATCAGTAAAAGCCCAAGATAAATTGGGAGTACAATTTTTTTCTTGTCCTCATTCTAGACCTAAATACTTTTTCTAATCTTTTATATTAGACATCTAAATCTTTATATTTTCTCATTTACATCTTCAACTATATTCTTCTTAAGTGATTTTGCATATAAACCTCTTATATCTTTTATAATTGCAATCTTATCCCTCAAATCTTGATATTTACACCATTATCTCTCAAATCTCTCACATTGGATGAGAATTCTCGTCAAGTTGGGACAAAAATACCCTCTTCTTCTTTCTTCCCTATTTTTATCTCTCTCAGTAACTTTGGCGCCCCCTACTAGCAGCGACCTCTTCCCTCTCCTCATTAGCAAACAATCCCTTTACTCCACCCTAATGGAGAAGTCTAGAAAATACGACATACAACATGGAGGAATATGCACGTCATGATAATTAATCGAAATCAATAAAATTAGGAGAATATTTTTAACTCCAATCTTCCATAATCCATCTCCCAAGATCTACCTAAAAATTCCAAAGCTTCTCCAAGAGAAAGTGCCTCTAACTGAAATCCATCCATCATCGAAGACGAGTAATACAAAGAGATAGGCTCTTGAATATTCTATTCTTTTGTTTTTGTTTTTTTTCATCTTATCTTCATAAGATTTATGTATCTTCATAAGGCTACATTTGAACGCTATTTACAGGATTAGACTAGCTTTATAGATAACAAATTCTAAACAATTTAGAATTATCCAAAAAACATAGTCCATAATGGTTAAGGATAGAATAGAACTGTGTTGCATTTATACCTTTTTCTAATGACATTAGTGACACCAATTGCGTCTCATATCGAAAACCAATTATTAATCATATTGGTAATTTTAATCTAACAATCAAATCCCTACCGACCAATTATTCATAAAAGCTCTTCCATAATATGGGATTAATTACTCATAAATAATATTTTACATTTAGTGCCATCTAGTAGCATTTATTTTAGGCAACTCTTTTAGAGTAGGATGATTCACCTATTTGCTCATGCTTAAACTGCAATCCCTTGATCATAAATGAAAATCATTTTAAAACAGCAAAGTATTTTATTTTTATAAGAAAATAAATTTTTAAAAATATTTTTCAAAACCATCTGTCGGCTTGAATTTAATAACTTTATAGAAATGCATAATAAATTAACTCATCGTAATGAGTATACTAAATTCTATGTAGCTATCCATCGTTTTCTTAAATAAAATCTAGCAACCTAACATTTTAGGTTGTGCACCTCTACTAATAAGCTTAACCATTACATCAAAGCACACTAAATTATCAAATTGAAAACCACAATATCATTAAGTCAAAGGGACCATGTAACAATTTGAATTCTCTATCTCTTAAGTGACTTGTCTTAGAGAATCCAAATGCAGTCTAGTGCTACATACATCACAATGTATGCTTATGACATACATCTAGGGAATCCTTATTCGTGATGGTTGAGGCCCATCACCATATATCGCATGTCGGCGTCAATACATAATAACCTGTTATAACGAAGTTATTCTTTACTAATTATAGGCTAAACACAAATTTAAGAAATATCTAAGTTAGATCATATCTCCAAGCAAGTAATCATCACAGTGCATAATCTAACAAAATAATTTCTAAAGATACTATAACAATTATGAAAATGATACCCAATTTATATGTGCAATAATTAAATATAGTATTGTTTCAAGTATATTGCATAATTTGTATTAGATTTTTAAGGACATATTAATGAAGTGTGTTCAGTTTTATTTTTCATTTTTTATTTGTGGTCTTTGATTATCTCTGACATTTTTTTGATCCATTCAGAGGAGGACACTTGTGTAATCCAGTCACCTATGCCAATCAAGACCAATAACAACAATGACAAATAGAACTGGGTATCATCTACCATAGGAAAGCCAATCATGAAGACCATCGACATAAGAAAGGAGGCAAGGGAGGAATCGCCACCGATGAGGGGTGCTAAGGTCAAGAGGGGGTGGGACAAATGAAAATGGGGAAGAAAATCTACCGAGTCAGACGATTGAGAAGTTTCAATATGGCTTCTTTAGTCTTGAGTTTGATCCCTAACTGATTTATCACTCACCGCGGGTGACCCGGATGATCGAGAGATTCCAATATAACTCTCATAGTCTTAGATTCGATTCCGAACAGAGTTATTAAAAAAACAAAGAAAGAAGAGGCGGCTTGAGAGTTCGCTTGAGAGCAAGCTGCCGTATAGCCCTCCTCTGGGGCCAAGTCTTAGTGAGGATGTTTTGTCGGCCTCACCGAAGACCCTTCTTGGGGCTCTGTGATAAGGCTGATGGTACCCTAGCTGCTTCATCAGGACCTATAGATAGCCTAGTCTCCCTCTCTTGGTCTCTGGCTGTAGGTGTCTCAGCGAAAATACCAACCATTCACAAGACAGAACTATTAAGCAGATGTTCCATCTTGCGATAGCCAGCGTATGCCCTGATCTGGTCCAAGGCAACCCTCTCGGTGCCAAAAAAGTCCCCCACTGTCAGAGCCTCCCTCCTTATTTCAGGCTAATTCGAGCAACCCAAATCTAAGTCGTCCCCCGAGACCCAGATGAATTTCTCCTTCCACTCCTTATTATATTTGGGGAGATCGACAACGACTTTGAATTTATCTACTACCTAGAACTGGTAATGGGGTTCTTTCTGGTACACCTTGATACTAATCAGATGACCCAGCACACTCAAGGATGGTTGGATTTCCAACTAATGACAAATAACTATGAACCCCACAAGGGTCGCGATAGCGTTGGGCTTCATTTACGTCGACGATACCCCCAGGACTGTGAAGACACAGTGGAGGAAGGGATGTAGAGGCAAGCGTAAGCCGAACTCCAGGTGCTTTAAGTATAGCGGAGCCCTGCTTGTGCCATGGTTGTAGACTACCTCTGACTTTGTTGGTGCCGTTAGCTTGTAAAGGCAGGGGATATCAAATCTCCCATGAAGTGATCTCAGTTATAGCATCGTCGCCTTTGAATGGAGCTCCGCCAATAGTTCTTGCTTAGCATTTAGAATAGGCGCCGCAATTGGAATATCCTTAGAAGATCGTTGGAGGAAAGCAATCCGAATTCTCTTTTAGTTAGGGATTAAGAATTTCTTAGAGGTAGTAAACCTCTCTCCCTTTGCAGCAGCCTTACTTATATGCTACTAGACCAATAGTTATCAGAATCCTAAGCGGCCGGATCGGTATTTAACCAACGGCCAAGATTAATTCCAAAATTCAAAACAGTTGCTCCGGGATTAAAGCACATCACACCTGCCTTGGTTAGCCCACAATCAAGCATGAAAAGCAAAGTAGCGGCAATTAAAAGATGTTCGCAGACATCAACCACATCGCACCCGCAGAACTTTTTAGTTCTCCTCATTAATGTACATCAGGACTCGACTAGTCCGTAATCTCATTTCACTCGGACCCAGCCTAGACCGACTCGAAGTGAAAGGGGCCAACTGTTATAATGCTTCAATCATTGAATAATAATCTCCATTCAGTAGTAGACAAGTGTCCCACATTAACTGCCTAATTAAATCAGTTCACCACTTCGAGATAACCAAAAGTCCCTAAGCTCATATGACTCAAAGGGACGACATCTCGCGTGGTTCGCTCAAAAGGCAGTACGCATCGACCTCCTCACCAGATTGACTACCACCTATTTGGCTGACATCTCACGAAGCCGACTCGAAAGGTGGTACTTCTCGGCCTTCTACCCGACGAGTAGAAATGCGATGACATAACTTGGGTCCCCCTCTTACTGACAGCTAGTTGCCATCACATTAAATGCATGTTTAAAATCATCATTTCTCTGCCCCTGAAGATCTTTATAACACATCAGACCATGTTGGCACCACGTGCTTCCTGTCACTTCATATTAAATGCTGAAGTGACTCTCACCACTGGGAAGCCGACACCTGTAAAGCTATTACTGACTCAGCTGCCAGCCCATATTCGATGAAAGTTACCAAACCACCCCTCTACTATTACTATAAATAGGAGGACTATTCTCATTAAAAGGGTAAGCAATTTTCCTGGTCAAATGCTCAAGAACTTCTACAGTTCATTTTCTTCTCTACTCAAGCAATTTACTGACTTGATCATCAGAGGAACAACTGAAGAACCCAACTCCGCCCTCTTACAAGTTCTTATATGTGCAGGGAAGAACAACTCATTCCATGTAAAACCCCGTATTTTTGTTAGAAGTATATGTGAATTATTAGTGATAAATAATTCTATTATGATTAATGACTTGAGGTCATAGATACACTTGATAACAAGTTATTAGAGAAGTATGAGTGTAATTATATAGAGTTTTGTACATTGGTTTTGGCAATTTAGCAAAACATGCACGAATCTGGAAAATGTCGGATTAGTCGACTCATAAGTTGACTTATGAGTCGACCAATGAGTTGACTTACGGGCAGATTTCTAGATTCTTTTCTTTTGCGGGTTTGGTTTGGTTTTGTTTCGGGTTTGACCGCTTATATAAAATCTATTCTACCCAAAACCAACCCAAAAGACCCATCAGAATCCCAGAGAAACCCTAGCCCCATCTCTTCTCTCAATCCTAGCTCGTTTTTGGTGATTTTTGAGAATTTTCGGAGGATTTCAGCGGGTATTTGGTGAGGTCCAGCGAAGGGGATCTTTCTCTCTCGGATTCAGGGATTGTTCTAGCATATCAGAGGCGAGTAACATCTCGCCCAGCCCTACACCCACTATTTGTATGGTTTTATTTGGTTTTATTTCGGATTTATTGAGCCTAAATCATTATTCTGCGTATAAAATATATCCCTATGGCATATGATGCAAGAAATCAGATGTTTCAGTTAATAAAAACTCACCCATGTTTTTATAATGTAGATCCAGATCTGGAGTTAGTTTTAAACATGGGTTTCTTGTGATTCTTTGTTTTCAATACGTTTTTTTTAACATGTATAAATATGATTAGGGTTTTAATGTAAATAATTACATGCAAATCTTTCATTTCTGTTGATATACATGTGTTAGAATAGGATATATATTGCTGGACATGATGAAGAGGAACTGTAGTCTATCACTTTTGTAGATAATCATCGTAAAAAGAAAACTGGGGATTTTCTGCTCAGTCGACCAATGAGTCGACTCATGGGTCGACTTATGAGTCGACTAATGAGTCGACCAATGAGTCAACTGACAGGAAAAATTTTAGTTTTGTGTTTTGTCTAGTCGACCAATGAGTCAACCAATCATAGTCGACTCATGAGTCGACTGATGAGGAGAGTTCTAGTGTTTCATCAGTTTGGATCTGTTTGAGTTAATTCAGTTTAACTGAAACTGGTTATGCTTGTTTATTGTTGTTGCGTGCTTTAATATGAATGAGGAGTCACCTCAAATACCTGATGTTCGAAATTTAGGTTTATTTTTGTATCGCTACACGTGAGATGATTTGCGGATACGAGTTTAGGGTTGCATACCGAGACATATGAGGCATTAGGATTTATGCATCTTTCATATATTTCATATAGTCTATGCGTTGGGCTATCATGATTTGCAGTCCATGTATTGGGCATTTGTCACATTCAGTCCATGTGTTGGACAACTTTCATATGCAGTTCATGTGTTGGGCATTCATTACATCTAGTTTTAATCCATGTGTTGGACATCAGTTTAGACCTTGAAATTGACACCCATACTTGCATAGGCTGGACATGACATTTATATGGATTGTGACATGACTTGGTATTTAAGTTCTGAGATGAGTTTGTCTCCTTTTATTATTATTCATGTATTAGATTTTGGGTTTTGGTATTTAGGGATTTACAGTTTGAGATACAAGGTATATACATGAGGGTTTCCTTGTTTGGATTATTTCGCTCGACGTACCTATGCTCGTGTTGTAATTTCCTAAATACGAAAATTCTCTTATACATAGGTATTTACAATTTGAGCTACATGGTATATGCATGAGGGTTTCCTTGTTTGGATTATTTTGCTCGACGTACTTATGCTCATGTTGTAATTACCTAAATAGGATCAGTGATTATATATATATTGTAACTGTATTTTCTATACACAACGAGCCCTTTCCCTTGGGGTTGGTTGTGATGTTGCTCGCTAGCGCTTTGACGCTCGTTGTCCCTCCCCCTTTCAGGTAACAAGCCAGGAGCTCGGAGAGTCGCAGGTTGATGGAGATGCACTTTAGCTTCAGCTGTTTATTTTAGTTATATTTTTCTTTTGAACTCCACTGTAGACTTTGTTAGACATTTGAGAGTTTATTCTAGAAGTTGTAAAGGCTGTGTGCCTTATTTACTTTTTATTCAGATATTTGTATTTGAGACTTGTTGAGAAGTTCCAGTTTATTCACTTAAGACATTGACTTTATACTTCAGTATGTTAGATGATGAAATATTAATTTGATCTCTATTATTTCATCAGTTGACTCTTGTATTATCTTTTACTTGCTTTTGTACCTACACCTGTTATTTGACTCTACCAGATAGATAGTAATTGTGATGGTAAAACATGTTATTGCACGGTGTGGTGCATGACAGGTTTGACATTCTTGGTTTCACCTTGGACACCAGCCTTGTATGAACCCAGGGGCGTTACAGTTGGTATCAGAGCTCTAGTTTCAGTATCCTTAGGATCATCCTATGTCGAGTCGTGGAGCTAGGATAGAGTTTCTTAGGATTCATGTATAGAGTCCGTAAGGATTCCCTAGTATGAGTGAGGACGATATATGCGTATATCTCAAAATTTGAGGATATTTTTTTATGACAACTATTTTTTGTAAATTTAAAGTATTTGTGGGAATATTAAATTGTTGTGAAAATCATATTGTGATATGTTATGTATGTGTATATGTTTATTTTGACTCATAAACTCTTGTTTTCTTATGATTAGAGAGATGGCAGGACGTGATAGACCTCGTACTCAGAAAGCTGGACAGGAAGAGTCGCCAGGCAAGGCTCGCACCTGAGCCAAACAAGCTCAACCCGAGCCACAGCAAGGCAAGCCACCTAAAGTCGCGAGCAGGCTGCCGGAGTACCGTTATAGATCTTATGGCCGGCCATCGCGCACTAGTGATGATAGCAAATTGAGGACTATAGTGGCAAATCATATCGGCGCCACCTGTAACGCCACCCAGCGCGCCATCGCCGCCACCAGCAAATCAGCCACAGGGGATACCAGCAGTTCCTATTAGCGAGAGACCCCCGGAGACCGCACCTGCAGCTATTCCACCAGCAGTCCCGGACAGAGCCACGGAGCAGGAGGCCTAGCTCAGTATGGTAGAGAGGTACCAGAAGATAAGGGCACCGGAGTTTTAGGGGTCATCAGACCCTCTTGCAGCCCATAAGTGGAAGGAGGATGTGAGTAACACCCTCGACATACTTAATGTGGATTCAGTACAGAAGCAGAGATTGACATCCTACAGTCTGAAGGGAGACGTCGGGAGATGGTATCGACTCCAGTTCACTCCAGAGCACCGGATGACCCTCACATGGGAGGACTTTTTTTATTTCTTCGATGGACAGTATATTTCTTCTGCAGCACGAACGGGGAAGGAGCTTGAGTTGTCCCGGTTGACACATAGGGACATGTCAGTGGCAGATTTTGAGAGCAGGTTCATGGAGTTGCTGCACTTCACGGATATATGGCAGACAGGAGAGTGACAGGCTCAGATATTCCTAGCAGGGTGTAGACGGTAAAAATTACCTCCGCAAACTTACTTGAAATTCACCTGTGAGTCGGAGTCACCCACACAATTTGAGGGTAGGGCTCACCCTTGGACTTGACTCGCTAGCATGAGCCCAAACCACGCAGTCGCCAAATGCGCTCGTATCTGTTGGCCACAGACTCGCCTGTATGATCGGCTCGCCCGCACGAGTCAAGATCATCCAAATGACTAAAATTTGCCTGTTTACTCGACTCGCCTGCTCAAGTCAAAAGTCGAATTCGCCTACAAAATTTAGGATCACTAGTGTACTCGACCGCCGCTACGCTACGTACAGGGATGGGCCTTCCCACATCCCGCGACGTGAAGGGAGGGAGCACAGTACCCCAAGCCCATCAATTCCGCTCTATAGGTACTGACGCGACCAGTCAAAATCCATCCAATCGCCAAAGTCGCCTGCGCATGCTCACGATTTGAAGCTCATTCTCGCCTGCACGAGTCAAGGCCTGAATCCGCCCTTTCGCAAACTATGAGCTCGGCGCCAACTTCACCGAGCACTCGACCACCGATATACCACGACAGGATGGGGCCGTCCACATTCCGCCGACGATAGGAGGCGAGCACAGTACTCCAAACCCTATCAAGTAGGCGCTTCACAGTACAGAGCGACCAGTCATATCCGTGCAATCTGCCCGAGGTCTCTGTACGCTCACGATTGAAGCTCATCTTGCCTGCACGAGTCAAGAGCTGGATTCGCCCGCGATCAACGAGTTCGCCGAGCTAGACAGATTATCCGACAGCCGCAATAGCACGTACGAGGATAGGCTTTCCTACTCCTCACGATGTGAAGGGAAGGAGTACAGTGCTCCGAGCCCATCAAGCAGCCGCTCATAGTACAAGCCAAAAGCATGACATTTCCCAATAGTACATGGTCATATCCCATGATTCAAGGAGCGGCCATGCCATCTCTCCTCTATTTAAGAACCTCTCCTGGCTTCAGAAAAGGGGTTCGCTCATAGTTAATTGATTAATTCAATCAGTTAACTAAACCACTAGCTCTCGACTCTCAACTGAGTTGACGACAAGCTCTTTGCATAATCTTTGCACTGTAGCATCTTCTCCCAGTTTTGTGCCCTGATCGCTGTCGAACCCGGAGACTCAAACTCTACCGACTCGAGCTTCTATTGTGTACTGAAGCTCACCAGCAACCTCGGTCGAATCATCCAAGGGAAGCAGACTCGGTGCGAGAACCGAGCGAGGCGTCCTATAGCTCCGAAAGTCCCCACGTTAAACAAGGAGGGCATTCCCTCCGTTTCTGTTGTAATTTCGATTCGTTAGTTTGTAATAAGCTATTTTATCAATACAAACGAAATCCATGTTTCGAAAGATCAAAATTCACACCTACAGAAGATGGCGACCACAGTGGGAGAATCTATTTCTTCAACCGAAATGGTGGTAGCTCAGTTCGATAAGGTTGCTGTTGGGACGACTGTGGAGTCCCTAGAAATCGAGTTCGACCAAGCCAAGTACGAAGAGTACTTGTCTTCTTCCTCCTCTGGTGGCGATGCATCCCGCAAATGCCACAGAGTCGTGCGTAGAGGCCGACCTCAAACGGTCAAAGCCTTCACACCAGGAGACTCCATCCAAGTCACATTCGGGGAACCCACTCCCTCCAAATTGATCAAGGCCAACCCAGAGGTTGAGAGCACGGGGCGAAAGCCTGCCAGATGGGTCGCTAAACGACCCTCGCAGACACCCGCCCAGGAGGAAATGGTGGTTCATTTCGGTGCAGACCATGCCGCCGCAATCCGCACGGACGCTCCTCTGTCTAGAATAGCTTGCCAGCGGCAACGACAGGCCCTCGCCCGACAGGAGGCCCGACCCTTCGCCTCATACGACGGCCTGAACTATTACCCAGCTGCACACCACTGGAAGGCTCTCCAAATCAGGCGCGCCAACCAAGATGAACGAGACCGCCACTCAGGTGGATTTTGCTTCTCAGGTCACATCCTTGATGCGAACAGACCATCCCGAACGATCGAGCCTACCCGAGTAGGCGAACCCTTGAGGGCGGATGAGCCTCGCCACGACCACTTGACGGATAAGTGTGACGATCAAGAGAGCCTTGACTACAAAGGTAAAGCAGTAGGCGATATCTCACAAACTCGCCTGCATGAGCGAAGGGTTGAGTTTCGCCTGCATGCTGGAGTTCGCTCAAACACAAAAACTCGCCTATCAGGGCAAACTCGCCCCACCCCAACGCTTAACCATTCCACCCAGTGTACACCAGGGAGTGCATCCAAAACTCTCTCGTGCGATCATTCGGGAAACCTTTCTGACGTTGGGGGTTGTCGCCAACCGCCCGCAGAAGACCTCTGGGGTTACCTAACTTGCAAACGCGCCATACATGAGACGAATCCTCAGTGCCATTGCGAAAGGCTTATCCATACAGTACTCGCCGACTGCCAATGTATAGGAATGGCGAAACCTTTGGTGTTCGAGAGGCTTTCTCAACGGCCTTCCCGACCAAGACCTTCTCGTCGAAGACATCGTCACCAAAAAGGACGCGTCGCCGATGATCTAGAGCTCCCGTCCGCTTCAATCAACATGACGAACAAGGGTAAGGCCATGCTTTCTGGTTCTCCGGATTCAGACTCCTTCCTGGGGCCTAATCCTCCGCTTGTTCGACGTGGGTAAGACGGTATATACCAACATACCCGCAGTCGCACGGGGGTGAGTATTGGGTTCGATTACTCAACTTTAGCAGCTCTCTCTGACGATGGGGATGAGGCTTGCTCAGCGGCAGCCACGTCCCAAATATCACACTCAAGTCAGGACGCACTGGCAAGGGTACACATGGCTGAACCCATGCCTGAACAAACGGTGACCCAAAAATTCGAAGAACAACAGGCGACCATCGACTCCTTAAGGGAAATGTTAGAGCAGCTTCTGAACAAGAAGAAGAAGAAGAAAAGAACCCAGCACATCTTACCACGGCAGACGGGGAGTAAGGAATGGATACCTCCCCATCGTCCGTCGACTGAAACGGAGGATAATATCGACCTACAATCTGATTACTCTTCCAAGGCATCGTTAGGAACGTCGCATACTGGGGGTAGCGCCCGCGACAAGAGGTTCGATGAGTTCCAAAACCAGCTCAACACTTTAAAGCTCCAACAGAACATGAACAAGCTGGGGGTGGTCCGACCCTATCCTGTCGAGTGGGATACGGTCCCATACCCAGCGAAGTTCAATCCGATTAGCTTGGTGCAGTTCGATGGCAAGGGCTCGCCCTCACAACACATCTATTACTTTATGGCGCAGACCGGATTCCTTACGGGGAATGATGCTATTCTCATCCGGTTATTCATAGGCACCCTCAAAGGGGTAGCATTTGAATGGTTCCGCAAGTTAGAACCCGACTCTATCAAGTCATGGGCCAACACGGAAAGACTCTTCTTGGCCCGCTTCTTCGATGATGACACGGAGATATCGATGGCCACCCTCCTCGCCGAAAAGCAGCGGAAATCGGAATCGGTCAACGACTTTGTGAAAATATTTAGAAACCGATCGGTCCACTATCGGGACCAAGTTTTCGAATCCACACTGATCGAAATGTGCCGCAATAATCTCTCAATCCACATTCTGTCTAAGGTCGGCGCGGTGGAAACCCGGACCTAGAAAGAACTTGTTCGTCAGGGCGAGCAAGTGGAAAATATGATCAAAAGGTTAGAAGCTGAAGAGCCACAGCCCAAGAAGGGAGCCGTGGAGCCGACCATGCTAAAGAATCCCCCTCGAACAAGAGGAAAAGAGATCATGGCCGTCGATTCCGCCCCGGCACCCAAAACGGCTCAAAGGCCGAAGCCCAGGCAATTCGAGCAACTCTCCCCATGGCAATACGACTTCAAGGAAGACCAAGTGGTGGTGACATTCGATACTCTACTCAAGAGCAATCGAATTAAGTTATCGGAGGTCACAAAGCCTGAGGAGGCGAACAAAACCAATGACCCGAGTTACTGTGCGTATCACAGATTCCTCGGTCACCACACCTCCAAGTGTTACATCCTCAAAGATAAGCTCCAGGCCCTCTACGATGCAGGAGTCCAAAAGAAGGAGAAGATACAAAAGCAGGTGACCACGAATATGATCACCTTGAGTTTTAGGACAGATCTCCTGGAGGTTCAGGCTCCGGCAGGGATAATCCCCATCTCCAAGGCAGTTCTGAAGATCACTAACGACGACCTGATCCCACTTCACAAAGCAGCTACCAAGCTAGTGGAGTCATTCGAAAGCTTCCGCATCGAGCATGTGCTTCGTTCTAAGAACACGCACGCGGACGCCCTCGCATCCTTAGCGGCTAATTTGGCCCATCCGCTAGAAACCACTCAATGGGTCACTGTGGCGAGCCGAAGACTCTTTCGACCAAAAGACGTTCTAGAAGCGAACGCCACTCAACAAGTTTCGGATCAACCCGACCCAAAAGATTGGTGTCTCCCGATCATCGATTACGTCTTGTACAGTATGCTGCCCGAAGAAGCTAGAGAACGAGAGTCTTATCCGCCGACATGCCTCAAGGTTCTACTACGATTCGACTACAAAGGCGTTGTATCGAAGGTCATATGACGTCTTGTTACTTCGATGTCTTTCAAAGACAGAAGCACAAGAGGCTCTGCGCGAAGTCCATGACGGGACCTGCGGAGCTCACCAGCCCGAACCCAAGCTTTGGGATCGATTGCGGAGGATAGGATATTTCTGGCCTGGGATGGTCAGCGACGCGGTTGCTTACGCGAAGCGTTGCCATGTGTGCCAAATCCACGCCAACTACCTGCATCAACCTCCTGAAGACCTACACCCGACAACGGCGTCTTGGCCCTTCGAAGCATGGGGGGTGGACATCGTCGAACCAATATCCCCGTCGTCGGCAAGAGGTTATTGCTTCATCCTCGCGATCACCGACTACTTCTCTAAATGGGCCAAAGTCGTCCCCTTAAGAGATGTCAAGACCAATGACGTGATTAAGTTCATCAAACATCATGTCATATACCGATACGGCGTACCTCGACGTATCATCCATGACAATGGCACATGATGCGGCATAATTATGTACCAAAAATTGCAAGTGCACAATTTATCAAGTTATAGTATAAAAAG